>NW_010332196.1:37415-79816 GCF_000700745.2 Antrostomus carolinensis
GCTCTTCCAGAGAGCAAATCCAAGAACCTGACAGGGGTCTAAGTAAGCTGATGCAAACATTCCCAATGCTTTTAATATTTCCTGGTAAATCTGTAAGATTTAAGAGTGCTGAGGGGTATTCACAGTGTCTGATCTTAGGCAGGTAGGTTCTTTTTAATGCTGAATTACACTGAATCTATTTGACCTTGGATGGCATGTAAGAGCCTCCATGATTTAGGTGCTTTGAAACTTTTTGTTCACAAAGCAACAATGAAGGATTTCCTCATGCAAGTCATTAAAGGTTTGTGTTTAAAAACTAGAAAGGTACACAGTGAAAAAAACCACAAAATATTGCCTTCATGCTTGATTTCCAAAAGTCTGTTTAAGTTAATAGCTGCCATTAAATTTAATCTGGTCACTAAAAATTACACCCTAATACTTGTTACCATTTTCTATTTTAACACTAATGCTAGTTTAATTAAAATGTAACATGGTTATTTTCATGTTTTCTTGTTTTAATCTACAAACCAGAGGTATAAACACATTAAAACAGCACAATCAGGGCTCTCCCTGACTGAGAGATTGCCATTTCTTTGGTAGGAATAAACACATGACATAAGTTAAATCACATCACATTAGCAGACCTCCTATCTCACACAGATATACTTTAGCTTCTAACTAATGACCAGTTAGTTCCTGGCTAAAAATTGAGACCAGATAATCAGGTGGCATATATGAGAATAGCTCTGCCGAAGTGATTTTATCACTGTGCAGAATGTGGTAATGCATTTCCAGTCATTTACTTATTGCATCCTAAAAAAATTCGCATCCCTGCCCACCCGCTCCTCCCCTCCTCCCACCCCCAGTCAATGATCTCTGGACTCAGCAAAGCAGCCCAGGCATTGTATGGAAAAGCATGTGACTGAAATAACCGCAATAATGCCAAAAAATGGCATTAAAAGGGTCACTGTGAAGTATTTCGATTAGAGCTTTTATGTTGAAGTAGTGTCAGCACATTCCAGAAATGCACTCATACATTGACATGATGCTCGTTTATCTGGCTTGTCAAAGGAGCCAGCACATTCCCTGAAAACTTATTAACCTTTAGCAAAATCCAAATCATTGCTTTTGGTTAATTCTGTTATTTTTGACATGCGTCATTTTATCATGTCTCTAAGCCAGGGCACAAGTGTTTGCTTTTGACTATTCAAGAGTATGAGGTGGTCCTAGTCCTGCAGTTGATGGTGGAGGCTGTTCAACTGCTTTTCAGAGATCATCTCCATCTTCCTCATCTAGCCTCGCATTCGCCCTTCTCTGGATACAGAAATACAAGTATTTTTAAAGGCTGAAACTGCAGACTCGGAATCAGTTATTCATCTCGCTCAGCAAAGCTGTACGATTCAGAGAATTTACACTGGTAACTTACAAAAACCACAAGAAGTATTGCACTCAGCACAGGGGTGCTCATGTACCTGGGACCTGACTGAACTCTGCAGCCTAAACGCAATTTCAAGCTTCTGCCATCCAGACCATGCATAATGACCTGCAGAAGAATTAAAGTTTAGCAAATAATTAGACCTTTCTTTGGCTTCCTTTACAGGTCCTGTAGTATAGCTGCAATATTTGTTTCCATACATTAAAGCATGAAAAACAGGAAAAACACCACCCACCTGCAAAGCATATTAATCGTTCCCACAGCTCTCTGATAAAACTCTGAATAATCAGGGCTCCTAGGATAAGACACAATACTCTACCTGTGTACTTCTCCTGTTACAAAAACACAACATTTTTTCTTTTAATTACATTATTTGGTGGACAGTTTTATGTTATAATAAATTGATTATTATTTTATGTGAAGTTAGTTTCCGGACAGTTTTCTGTTAGTGTATCAATTGCATTCAACGCTAATTGATTATTATTTTATGTGAAGTTAGTTTCTGGATCTTCAATTTACCTCTTTCAAAAAATAGTTTTGACTAATTAATGTCAGCTATTACTGAGGCACTCACCTGCTCTTCAAATACACTGTACAAACGGACAAACACTTCACAAGTCTTTTCTACTGTATGACCACCCACCATTTAACTGCTTCCCCAGTACTGCTGTTCCTACAGTTATTAATCTGGATCTAAATAATAGAGAAATGTTTACCTTCTTAAAATTTGGTGCTATAATAATATGTTTATGCTGATAGGATTCTTATGTCTTAGAAAGGTCTACATAACTGCACTTTCTTCCCTGCAATCCTAGCAATAAAAGAGTTATACCAGTATTTAAAATCACTAGAAAACTATCATAGATTATTTCTCCTCAGAAGAATATGGTTTACGTGTTGTTTCCTTACTCAGGAGGAAATTTAATTGCCTTGAGAAGTCTGTAATTCTTCCAAGAGCTTTTTACGACAGTCTGGCACTTTTACAGTTGATAATGAGTTCTTACAGTATCATATATTTGCAAAATATCTTGTATGAAACACTATAAAATTTAAAGTAAACTCAGCTCTTCCACCACAAGTTTTATCAAACTAACCAAGAGGGCTGTGCAAAATATCCCGATGCCTGGGCACGTGTGACAATTTTGCTTTGCAGCTTGCAATGTTGACTGCGTTTTCCCTAGAGAAAAACTGGTTAATGACATGCCATATGAGGCAAACCCCATGCCTCTAACATTTTCATCCTCAAATTAAAACAAATCCAAACCAGTGCTCATAGGACAGATGTATGAGTGCCTCCAGTGGTACTGGGTGGGAGGACATAATTTAGCCACCCGTAATGTATAAAGGAAAATGCGACTTCAGCCTGGTTAGTATCCTGATTTCCTACTTTGCAAATTTTAAAGATGCATATAACACAAGAATACTGTATTTAAGTGTCTTAGAACACATGAAGCTTTTTTATACATGATAAGCAAATCAAATACAGTGAAAGCAGTAATTCCCATGTAAAAATGAATTTTGCTTCTGCATAATCAGAGATAGGCTGGTTATTTTTGCACAAATTAATTAGAAAGGAAGGAGAAAGGACAATTTTTCTCAGTAAGTTTTCTGGAGTTGTTTTTCACTCTTGTAGAAACTTATCTTGCAGATACACTCAGAAGACAGTCAAGCCAGTACTTAAAAGCTCATCCATCAGATCTTTGATCATAAAATCAGTACAGTAAAAAAAAAAAAATCCTCTTCCTTGGAGTTATTTTTAAAGATACATAAAGGTGCCACAATTTTGAACAAATCCCCTAACTCATCCCACTAAAACACTTTGTGTAAGGTCAATTAATTATGAACAAGGCTATGGTTTTGGCACAATAACATTTAATATATTTCATGGCACAGGCACAGAGAAAAGAAGCAATATTCATCAAAAGCTTAGCAAATATATTTGCTGTAAGCTTCCAGCAGTTAAATAATAACCAATATTCAATACAGTATTAGTAAGCAAGTACACTTCCTAACTGTGATTTATACTCCAAATGAAGAAGTTTAGATATCAAATATCCCCATTTTTTCCCTATAGGCCAAAATCATCAGCTGATCTTTATGACCCAGAACAACCTCCCTTTTAAACAGCAAATGAGTCAGAATTCTTTAAATGCTGTGACATAATCACAGCCCTGACGATGAAACCCAGCTAAACACGCTGCAGAATTACAGGCGCCGTTTTGTCCCTGTGTCTAAGCTCATAGGGCATGTATGGAGGTACCAGTATGCTGCCAGATCAATAGCCATGGACATAAAAAAGATGCTTTCCAACAATTGGTTCCTAGTAATGAAACCAAGGAGAGCTTTGTTCCTCTGAAAACCTACCGGTCTTCAACTAACAAAACAAGGTTCACGTTCAAGCATTTTTTGACTCCCAAAGAACTAACATGTGTCTACATGCTCAGAGACTCAAAACTGACTGATGTTACTGGGGAGCACAGAGAGGGGAGAACAAAACAAATTCAAGCCTTTCCTTTGGAAAGATCTGGCAAACCCCCAAAGTGATATGATGCAACTTTTTTAAGCTAAGGGGAAGGGTTGGTGCTTAGCAAGAACTGCAAGTCTCAGTAGCAACTACCACTCTGCAGTTTTGTTCCCACCTTGTGAGACAGGAAAGCTGAGTAAAAAGGATGAGCTAATACTCTCACCATCAGAGCTAGGAAAGATATTTCATCTTATAAAGACACCAAACCATGTGAAATGTTGGGGTTTTTAAAAAAGATTTTCCTGCTTTTCCTATGAGTTTATTATATCACACAGGAAAGCCTGTCAGAGCTTGTCAGATCATCCTAGTAGCTAAACCTCCTAAAACAGAGATTTTCTTGAGAATCCAGAGGCTGAGCTTGTTGGCTGTCTACAGGTTTATTGGCAACACCAAAGGTTTGTAACTAATGACTGAGACAGTGTGCTGCCCCACAAGCCACCCCAAATGAAAGTGAGTTTTTGCCAAGTTTTTCCTTCATTTCATCAACATTATTTGATGCTCACAGAGAGATAGTGAGCAACTGTGTCAGCTTCATGCACCAGGAACTATAAAAATACTCAATGATTATAAAACATACATTTATTTTAAACTTTTACTTCTTGTGCTTGTTATTTTCAAGGACAATCAAAGGTAAACCAGGCTGAGAGAGTAAATATGCCTGCTTATGACAGCAGAAAATATACCTGAATATTAAAAAGAAAGACATCTCAAAAGGCAAGTACAGTGAGACTTAAACCCAATTTGTAAGATAAAAGCTAACTGAACCACTTACTATTGCCATCTGATAGCATTCAGTATTACTTGAAATTCATTAATATGCTAGGTAAGGTAAGTACAGTGCATGTATACAAAATTAATTCTATTAATTTCTACATTAGAAAAATCTACTGAAAGAGGAGGAAAATAATTATAAGGCAGTCTTACCCATCTGTGGAAAAGGCATAGCAAAACCAATCTAAACCTCAGAAGAATAATTATCCCGTGCGACTCCCACCTCCTGGGAGTGCCTATTATTGTGTTAGGAGAACATAAAACTGACAGCTATTCAGAAAGACCTCCAGAGCAATTTCAGCTTAGCTCTACTGCTTATCTTACCTTGTCATCTTTTTAGAATATCTACAAGCTTCCAGCTAACTTACCAGTATTATATTTTATTTTTACAAGCAAGCAATAAATGCTTCTTTTACAGCATATACTTTGCCTAACAGACCAAACGTTAGAAAAATGCTTATGCATCTTAAATAAAAGGCTATTCAAATTTATGGAGTAATTTTATAGACTAATAATGTTTCATTGAGATCTGCCTACTAAGTGCTGATTGCTTAGTCAGATGAGGTGGAACTCCAAATAAGACAGAAGCAAAGTATGTTATTATCATTAAATATTCCCATTATGGCAGCATTTTGAACCCAAAATTAGGTTTGGTGTTATGTCCAACTGCTAACAAGTACAGTTTAAAAACAAAACACAGCAGTTGCTGACCTAAAAGTGCTGGTGATTATAGTGTGTGACAAGCATCCAACAGATAAAAGGAAAAGGGATGGAAAAGAAAGAGGGTAGCAAGAGGGCTATCTATGTCAGACTTATAAGTACCAGTCACAGCATCCTCCTCTAACTTTTAACAGAATAGTTTCATCTGAATGCAAAGTAAAGATAGCTAGAAAGCAGAAGAAGATGGTGTTAAAAACAAACAAACAAAAATTTAAGAAGCACAGAGCATCACACAAACACACTAGGAACAACTTCAGCTGATTTATTATTACCTTAGGAAGCTTTGCTTAGAAATGTTAATAAAAATGGTGAAGATTAGTTCCTTCTAAGAGCATGAGAAAAAACAACCTCTATACATTTGCAGTACATTTTTATTGAAGTGACACATCACATAAATAATAAAATTATTCTGCATCAAGGTTTTGTAATAACTTACTTCTGCTGAAGAGTGAATTATTGAAAAGCAAACTGCAGCTTACCCAGCATATCCTTCCCTGCTTACAGTGCACCAGAGAACAGCACCCAACTTCACTGTATTTTCAAAAACATGCCTATACCTATTGCTGGCAGTTTCATTTCAGTGCATCATTTTATCTGATGCCAGTCAATTTACTTACACCACTGCTGTGCAAAGTCTGGTCCAGAGTCCCCAAATGGCAAACACTTTCAATAACAAAATGCTTCTTTTCTGAAACTAATTTATTGTCTAGAAGAACCACATTTCCTCCCAGCTTCTCACTCATTAGCGTCCAAAACTCAGTCGCCACCGGCGTGAGGAGGCCAAATTTGAGAGCAGTCATGTATATCTGACGAGGTCCACGAGGCACATGATTGGTGCCATTAGAGAGTGAAATTCAGGAGGTCGCCAAGTTCTGCCGCAGACAATTTACGATGACATAACCCTTGGCTAAAAGGAGCTGTGAAATGTGAGCTTCCATCTAACAACCCAGTGGTCGTGTGCAAAAGCACTAACAAAAAATCAACGTGAGGTGGTGCTTCGTGATCATTAGCTGCAAATCACACCTCCCCAAGAAATGGATTGCAGGCACTTTTAATATAGCAGGAGAGCCTTGTATGAATGCTAATCTCAAAACACTCACTTGAAAATACTCCAATGGTTTTATAACAATGGAAGAGATGGCTGATTACTTGCCAAAGTGGTCTGAGGCCAGCTCTGAAGAAAGCCTTTGCAGCTCTTATGATTTCTCTTGAAACTGATTAAAATCTAAGTTGCAATGTCCTTCAAAGTACAGGTGTCTTTTTGCACCAGTTCCAACTGGGATTTCAGAGCTGTGCCCTGACTGCTCCTGCTGCTGTAAGGAAGCATTAGCCCAGCAGATGTACTATTTTTTGCATACCCTAGACTGGTGCACTTATTCTGCATCTAAATGACTATCTTTATTGTTTTCTGAACAATAGGTAACAAATACTCGCATGCTTTACTTAAAAAGAGCTACAAAGTACGTATTAGCTTTAAATTTATCAAAAAGTGAATGCAAGTGGGAATAAAATAGCATAATCAGTACTAAAGAAACATCTCCTAGGATGTAAAAAATGAATGCAGCCTACAACTGAGACTCCCATGATATTCCAACTCAATAAAAATTTTTGTATCAGAGAGTGCCAAACTTTGATTTACAAAACTTTCAATTGCTCCATTGATTTCAGTAAGATTGGAGTGATTTATTTCAAAGCCGGAGAGCTGTCCAAAATTATATATAAGCATCATGAGCTCAGAAATGCCAGTGGCCGTGGTGTTAACAGCAGATGGTTGTCACACTCCTCTTGGTAAACTCAGTACCAGTGACTGCAATGTACTCTACATCACACTGAAGTATCAAGAACTCAGGTTTATCAATTATAATAATTTTATTTATGCACTATATAATAGTAGCCAGAGCCAGGCACTCTCTGATTTATCCCTTACAGTCCAGAACTCTTGCCACTGAAAGGGCACTTGATTTTTGCACCCATGCACAGATCTTCAGAAGTATCCTCCTATGAAACAATTTCCATGAACTGCTGAAGTTGTAAAGATTAAAATGACCTACAGAACTACAGAAGTATATTCCTCAAACTATCCACTGGATGAACACAGATTCTGCTGATCACTGAAATAAATATCTAACCTGATAAAAACCCCTATTAAAAACCTCTTTAAAAGCTAAGCTAAAAAATTACCAAAATCCCAAGCTAGAAGCAATATCAAATACCTTTTAATTCAAATGCAATTTAAGTCCAGTTCCTTCATCCATAAATATTGTAAAGATAAGCTTATTTCAGAACTGAAACCAAAATCTTTACCTACACAAAAGTAAAACACAGCAGCCCTGACCAAACATCAATGCTATCCCATCAGATCTAAAAATGGATGAGTTCCAGTGGCTATATCCTAATATAGCTGAAAAAGCTCATGGAGATCCATCTTTTTTCTGAATACGCTCATATACATTTACCAGCATATATAGATGTAGATTTCTCTACCATATATACTCATTAAGATTCAGCCTTTATTTTTACAAGTGTGATCTGTGTGCTCCATCTCACATGCTTGGTACAACTCTCTCGATCACTTCAGGTTTTGGTAGATTTTTCATAAAAGAGTATATAGAACGATCAGTAGGTTTTCTTCCCTCTTTGCACTGACTTCCAAAATAAATGTCGTGGTTTTACTAATTTTTTTATTCAAAGTTTCGCAGGTCCAGCTAAACAAAAGACAAACCAGGGACACAGCTCAGAGACGTTTCAGGAGGGAACTCTGACATCTGGAAATGACACAGGATGCATTTGCACTTAAAGGACAGTACTGAAACTTCAGATATTGAGTGTAATTTTGAATTCTTCCAAATGCTCCCCGTGTTACTCTCCATCCCTATAAGAGAGAGAAAAATAGCAGAGTCTTTCTCCCTGCCTCTCTGAGCTTTCCTGGGTTTGGAGCCACCTTGCCCCAAGCTTCATGCAGCAGTGGAATCCCACTTCAAACCTAGCCTTTAGACATCAACAGAAAATGAGCCATAAATACTTCGGCTGCCTCAAATAACAGAGCACATTTCAAACACAAGCAGCTTTCTACACTGGCACAAAGCAGGGGAGACAGAAGTAAACAAATCCAGTCTTCAGCGGAGTAAATATTTCTAATCTGACAGAAATAGCCCCATAGTGCTGCAGTGCTCCACCCGGGGCACAGAAATCAACAGTAGCTGTTGAGAGCATCGCTGAAGAGTGGTAGGGGAAAGAAAACTGCTGTTGCATTATGAGTTGAAGTAAGTCTCAGGAGCTTTGCTTCAACATTTCCAAATGGAGATCTCCACAGCAGGCAGCGGGAGCTGAATTCTCTCCCTCCACTCTGATTTCAGCTGCAACTGCTCAGTGCAGGAGGAATTAAGAAGCTGTAGGGTGTGGATGTGAAAGGAAATCAAGAAGGAGCTTGAGTGGCTCTGATCGCATCTGGTGGTACATTCCAAAAAGTGATGGCTCCACACCTGCCCAAAGCACAGCAGGAGGCTGAGCAGGAGAGAGGGAAAGCGGATAAGAAAACAGCCTGCCTTGATTCCATGCCCTCACGGTGGCCCCTGCAAGAACTGCTCGTCCGTGGGGGCTGGCACGGCTGGGGCACAGCGCAGCCCCAGCAGCAGTGGCACGGGGCAGAAGAATCTGCTGGATCACACTGGCCTCTACCAGCTACCGAGTGCTTTAATGTGGTTTCTGCTCTCTCACACTACGTGTTCCAGACAAAAAGAGCAGGTCATGTCAGACAAACCTGCTGCTGAATGTTTATCTTGGCAGCTGTTTATTTCTTTATTTATTTTTAGTAGCACAACAGGACCTCACCAAGCACCGCTATCTCTCAGGCTCACCCCGTAAGTGCTTCTGCAGGCTAGACTAGTCCCATCTCACCACCTGCTTCTGAGGGCCTTCAGTTCTGACTGCTGAGGTGAGTATTTTCAGCTGGCATCTTCACTACATCAAACACTTATTATCACTCTGAGCACTCTTTTCATTAGCTAAACATTTCTCTACACTCTTTTAAGCTGAAACCACCACTTCTTCTTAATGGAATAGCAATTAACTTGAAATACTTGGCTTTTTACTGCAATGCATCACTCCTTCACAGGCTGATATGCTAATAAAAATTGTATGCTAACATAATGTATAAAATATCATCCCTGATTTTAAACTAAACCAAAATTTATTGGTGCCAACAGTGCAATACTGATCTACACAATGAATATTAATGTATTAACTTAGGCAGCAGAGTCTTATGCTGTCGGGGAACTAAATCACAGCGGAGCACACTATACAGTGCACTGGAGAAAGTCTGTTTTTCTGTTTCAATAGAATTTCAATTCTACTCAAACCTGAATGCAGCTCCAGATTGAAAAGCGAACTTGAAATGATAAGGTATTTTTTGCTACGCAGCAGCTCTCATACTCCACAAAATATTCCTTCAACCCCTCTAGTAAACAGATTAATTGACAATCTTGCAAAAAAAAAATAATCCCACGTTCTTCTACTTCTTCTAAGGCATCATTAGCAATTATAGGATGCTGGTAGGACAAATTATGCTCCCAGTTATATCTACAACCCACCTTTCTCTTGCTTTACACTCTTAATCCTTACCCAGTTCCACTGAGAATGCAAATCTTTACAATGATGACTGTAGGGATAATGGTACATCATCACTGCAGTAAAAATGCCCATTTACCTCAACAGTGCTTAAACCCCAAGCCTTGCACTAGCATGGATAAACATAAATTAACTGCAATGTTTAAATGTTTAAGCTACTATTGAGCAACCACCACCCAAAACAAGCCAGCAAACAGCACTGCTAGACTCCACAGAGAGCTACACCCATGCATTTCATCTGGAAAAGGAAGCTGACGCAATGCAAGATGACATGAGAAAGTGATGATTGATTTAGTTCCTCATGAATAACAAAGTACTCCCTAGCTCCACGAAGGAGCTGATAAGTGCAGGAAGTAACTGAAATACTGAGACAAAAGTTGCCAGCAAACAAAAGAAAAATCCAAGTATGGTGGGACAGATAGAATTATCCAGGAAAAAAACAAATCTCAGATAGCTGTACAGTTGAGGTGTACAGCTATTTTTTTTTTCCTATTCAAATTGGACAAGGACATGTCTACCTTATCCACTTCGGAATGTTATTGTTATATATCCAATCCCAGCTCTATTCATTATTAATTTGCTGATTTGGAATTTCATCTTGCAAACAAGCTGTTACTGAAAATCTTTTGAGAAGTGTCTTTTGTGACCTTTGAGATGTCTTTTAAAAGAAACATAATTCTGAAATACAATTGTGCAGCAGACCTTGCGCACTGATGTCTCACTGAGTAAACTGAATTAAGGTCAAAGTCAACTGCTCTTTTGTTACTCTCTGGTACTAGACACTAACCCAGGAATAAGCTATTTCAGCTTCAATAAGAAATGCAGTTAATGAGATAGTAGACATTTATGCTGCCATTAATGCATTACAAAACAAACAGATGCACTGAAAATTTGACCTGAAAAAGCTTTTACGACATTATTTATTTATCCATCCTATTGACAAATTCTAGTTACTAATAAAATGTACTAGAAAACACATTCACTTGAACTCAATATGTATATGAGAAAATTAAAAGTATTAAGATATAAAAGTCATAATAACAAAGTAACATAATAACCAAAAAGAGTGGCAATACCAAGGGAAGACCAAATGCCCATCTCACCCAACACACCATGTCCAACAATGGCTAACAACACTGGCTTCGGAGAAGAGTTTGAGAGCAGGACAACCGAGCTGAAGGAGGTTCCTTTCCACATGACACCATCAGAGCTACAGCATACCCACTCACTCTGGGGTGCTTTGGATATAAACAATCCCACGGCATATATCAGTACATACACGGAATAACCATAGGAAAAGTTTTATGTATGCATTGCTTTGTCTTAACTTTAAAACACAGAATATAGCCAGCTGCCGCTATTTGGCCTCTGAAGTGAAAAATACGCGAACTGTAGACAGGTTAACTTCCTATATCTCAATTTTATGTCACTTTAACTGCATCAAATTCAGAAGCAATAACGCTGTAGTATAACTGTAAAAGTATGATGTTGAACCAGAGCATTTCTCCTGAACAACATGGCCATTTACACCAGTATCCTAATATAATACATATTTATAGTAGAGTGGCTGGTGAGATAAATTAGTCATACCGTAAACAGCCATCAGGGATATGGAAAGTAATAGTTTCTCATGACCTGCTACATGTGTACAAAAGCAGGTGACTGAAATGATGTCAATATTAAGATGGTATCTTTAGCAGGCACTCCTCTGCCCTGGAGGGAGAGCAACGGGAACACCGTCTGTGTACTTCCAGCTCCCCTGTGCTTTAATGAACACCCAAGCTGCAGATACACATCCTCTCCAAGAAGCAGCTCTGCTGGCTAAACAGGCAACAGAGAAGGAGTATAAACACATTGCTCGGTCATTGGGGGTTAACATCAGGAAGGTCAAAGGCCAGCTACAGCTGAATTAGCCAGCTATGCAAAAGGAAACAAGCAGGGCTTCTGCAAGCAATGCCAGCAGCAAAAGGAAATTCAGGGGAAATGTAGGTTCAGAGATGAATGGGGGAGACAACCCACTGACAGGCGATATGGAAAAGCTTGCTTCCAGCTCTCTGCGTGTACCTCTACAGTTTGGGAAAGGAACAAGTAGTTGATAGTGGGGAAGCAACTGGTTTGGGGCTTGTCAGAAAAACTGACAAGTTTTTATTTATTAAAATACCAGGGGCTGCATGGCATTCATCCAAGGGTACCTAAGGAGTTGGCTGATGTAATTGTGTGGTCATTATGTATGAAAAAATACACACGACCAGGGTAGGTCCCCAGCAGCTGGAAAAATGTGGATATTATGCTTATTTTAAGAAAGGCAAGAAGGATGATGAAGAGATCAACAGTCTGGTCAGCCTTGTCTCAGTCCCTGGACAGGGCAGGGAACACGTTCCATAGAATCCACTTCCAGCCGCATGAAGGACAAGAAGGCAATCAAAACCAGTCAATATAGGCAGACCATGCTTGAGGGAGCTGACTGCTTTCTGTAACAAAATGACTTGCTATGCAGATGAGGAGAGAGAGGTGGATGAAATATACCTTGACTTATTAAGGTTTTTGACAGTGTGACCCTCCCATACTCATTTGGGAGCTGAGGAAGTAAGGGCTAGAAGAAGAGACCCTAAGGTCAGTTGAAAATTGGTTAGTTGGTTGGACTGCCAGTCCTCAAGGGTTATAATCAACAACTTTGTGACTGCCTTGCAGCTGCTAATGAGCTGAGTACCCCAATATCAAGAGCAGGCTGATATTGTTCAGTATCTTCATCAACTAATTGAGTGATAAAACAGGCCCCTCAGCAACTTTGTGGACAATAGTAAATTACCATTTAGCTTAATCTCTCCCTGAAAGGCTCAGTTCAGAAGGGCCTTGATAAACTGAGGATTGAGACAACAGAAACTTCATCATGTTCACCAAGAAGCATGAAATTTGGTGTCTAAGGCAGACTACCTCCATACATCACTGAAGGCTGGGAACTGACTGGTTGTGTAGCAGCCTTGCTGAAATGATCTGGAGGTCATGGTGCACTCCAAACTGAATACGAACCAACAGCGTGCTTTCTTCACAAATAATATGAGCACCATACAAAAGGCACACAAGAAGTTAAGGGAGCAAGGCTTAGTTAGTGTGGCAAAGAGCAGGCCAAGAGGCAATCTAATAGCAGCCTACAATTGCTTAAGGAGCAGCTGGAGTGATGACAGACCCAAACTCTCCTCAGTAGTAGCACACAATACACGAAGTGGCAAACATCACAAATTACAGTTTAGATGGTTCAGACTGGACAAACATGATTAAACAAAATTCTGAGCAGCAGTGGAACAGGCTTCCCAGAGACATGGTGCAATATCTATTTTTGGACTTTTTCAAGACTAAGCTGGACAAAGCCATGGTTCACCAGATACAGGGCTGGAAATGGTTTTTAATTCAAGAACTCCAAAGGCCCCTTCCAACCAACTCTTCTATGATTCAGTGAAAAGACTACTGTCCAGTTCCCTTGCACAGCCCTCCTGCCAGATGTCTCAATAGCTCCCAAAAGTGCAGCAGGCAGGGTTAAACAAAGCCATGGTTTTTAGGCTGCATAAATTAACCAAGCTTGTTTTGGATGGAACAAGGTCAGGAAACACCTTCAACAAGCATATCTGTGGGAAGATCTAAGAAAATAGTTACTTCCAGCAAGACAGCCATGATAAGCAATTGAGGATGGGCTGGAAAAAAAGCTGCAATATGTTTCAGTGTTGGCAATAGCCACTATGTATGTAGTGCACACTTCTTAGCTCCTGCCAGGATTGCTCCCTTAGTACATCAAGAACTCTATACCTTCCTCACCTCCCAGCAGTGGCTCTACAAACAGTTGCAAGAAGTTTCATGTTTTGTCCTCTTTTTCTCTGATTTCCAACCAAACAGGCAAGTCCAGCTCACTGATGCACATTACATTTCTCAAACAGTGAAACTCATCATATCTGGAGTGCAGATCGAGAAAGGTGATTCTGCCCCTTTACTCTGTTCTGGTGAGACCTCACCTGGAATACTGAGTCCAGTTTTGGAGCCCTCAACACAAGGACGTGTACCTGTTGGAGCGAGTCCAGAGGAGGGCCACAAAAATGATCAAAGGGCTGGAGCACCCCTCCTATGAAGACAGGCTGAGAGAGTTGGGTTGTTCAGCCTGGAGAAGAGAAGGCTCCAGTGGGACCTTACAGCAGCCTTGCAATACCTGAAAGGTGCCTATAAGAAGGCTGGGGAGGGACTGTTCACAAGGGCCTGTAACAATAGCACGAGGGGTAATGATTTTAAACTAGAAAAGGGCAGATTTAGGTTGGATATTAGGAAAAAGTTATTCAATATGAGGATGGTAGATCATTGGAACAGGCTGCCTGGAGAGGTAGTGGAGGCCCCATCCCTGGATATATTCAAGGTCAGGCTTGATGGGGCTCTGAGCAACCTGCTATAGGGAAGATGTCCCTGCTCACTGCAGTGGGGTTGGACTAGATGACCTTTGAAGGTCTCTTCCAACCCAGTACATTCTATGATTCGCTGGACTTCCAAATTTATCATGCTACACCCAAGCAGAAATGCCAACGATGCTGAATACTGTCTTAACATCTCAGCCAAAAGTCTCCAATAAAAGCAGTTCAGAATCTGATTAACAATTAGCTGATTAGTCAAGATCCAATTCACATAGGCATACAGAGTACAAAGCTAATAAAATGGTATCATGATGGTGGATGAAGAGGTAAGAACAGCCTAAACTTTAGCTAATAGCTTCTGATGGTGTGGCACTGTCAGAGATTATCCAGCAGCTTGAAAGCCTATGAAAAGCCACAAAGAGTAAGTCAGGAATACCACAGGATATTCTTTCCAAAAACGATAAAAGCAACATTATCTTCTGCCTGAATCCGCCACAGAAATGACAGGTCAGACTGGCATGTAATTCATACTTATTCAAAACAGATTAATCTGATCCAACCTCAGACACATTAAAGACATACCTGTGCTTTGGGACATCTGGACACAAACCTTTTAGTTACTGGCAAGCTGCTGAGACAAACTGGTTTGGTCCCTGCATCAGTCCTTGGATTGTCCAAAGACTAAACCTGGACAGAGGGAGCATAATAAACTGTTTCTGGGGATTTGTCTCAACATAGCTATCTAGAAGTTGTGTATCTAGTCTCAGCTACTTAAATTATCCGTCTAGAGAGACACTTACAGGTGTGTTTGAGTCCTATGTAAGATGGATGGAATAAACCCTCTCTTCTGCTCTCCTCCCCTCCCATCAAGGCAGCTACTTCCCTCCGCTCCAACCATAGGGAAGAAGCCATTTCAGACAGTGTAACAAGTGGTCCATCACAGTGGGAGGTTTTGAGAGGATTTTTATCTCTACCTCTACAGCGCAGAATCTATTATGTGACTGTGTGCTGGAAGAGAAGGTGAAAGAGAAATACTAAATAAAATTATTGCTTAACTAAATTTTCAGACTTTTGGAAAGGCAATTATTCTGAAGTCAAGAATTTCTCATCCAAGGTTATGAAGAGGTTCTGAAGATGTCCGTGCACAAAGGAGATGCAGGACACATATATGCATATGCACGACTTTCTCTCCATAGCTCAGAGAAAGGTTGCCCTTCCAATTGTCTAAAACTGAAATCCTATTGCCCACATGAATTAATAGAATGCTGACAGAGAAAAGATCTCATGGGATCAATTTCAATCCCTGAATGAATACAGACACATCAAACTGATTTCAGGGGAGTGCAAAATTTGCTCCTCAAGAGTTTTAATTTATGTGAAATCACCACAGGAAAATTAATTTCCAATCCACAATATAAAATTTTGCTACATATTTTGTTGTTGTTACATAGTCAAAGTTCCTATTAACCTTAGGACCTCTACAAGACATGCCAAAGGAATTTAATGTACCTCACATAAAGAAAACCCCCAAAGCCTCTTGCAACTCTGCCCCACTATCTGTTTTATAAATTAGATGTTGGCTGTTTTGCAGCTCTGCTCAAAAATTATCTATACTTATTTCAACTAAGAATTCTTTCAACCATTTTTAAAACAAAGATAGGAAATGGGAACAGAATTGTAAATAATTAAAATGATTTCTTTTGACAGAGAGACAGGAAATAACTGTTTTAGTTTCTAAATCCTGAGTTTAAGTAGTTCCCTTCATGAGGAACATTTGCTCATTTTTTAGTGGGCACAAGCTTCAACAAAGAAAACTGAAAAGGATGCCACTAAATGACAATTAGCAACACTGATTCTGACATCAGATCATGTTTTTTCCTCAAATGAACTGAACAGAGACAATAATGAAGCTTTACTTTTTCCTCTCATGTGATACCCATTTACTGAAGATGTTCTCCTCTCCATTCCCAGGTCTGCAGAAGGCAAAGCTACCCTCATAAAGATGGCTCTAGTGAACAGTAACTGCCACACAACCCCTTAGATCCCAGAAGAGCATTATCAAACATTGTCCTTTCCCCAGATTGGATACTTGGGGCTGGATTTGTGGCACAGCTTTCCTTTTATTTTCCAGGAGGAATGCTTCAGTGAAATAAAATTCACCAGTCTGCAGCTTATTCCGCTCTGCCAGGGAGGAAACCAAAAGGAAATGCATAACTCTCCTGAAAAGCCATTCAGTGCTCAAAGCCCCACTAACGACAGGGAAGGAAACAGAAAATTATTCTCATTCCTGACCCAAACTTAGCTTTAAATGGTTAGGATGGCAAAAATAAGAACAACAACCTGCTGCTTCACTTAACACAGTACAAAATCTGAAGCAACAGAGAAATAGAGAAAATAAAATACTAGAGCACTGTACCTGACCTGGAATCAAACCCCCTGTACTGCTGACAATGCTCTCCTTTCAGACGCATCTAGTGTTTCTCGCTATGTCCTTTCTGTTAAACACAATGGCCTTTTAGTCCTTTTTGCAGAGATCAGTGTGCAAGGGGTAGAGGTCAAGACACAGAGGAGACATCATTAGAAGACTGACAAGGTAGAGGGTCCAGAATGTGTAAGTCCACAACTTGCTCCTGTGACTCATCGTTTTCAGACCTGAGTACAGTTAAAATTGAGGGTACTTAGCACTTACCAGAACTGAAGCTGCATACAAAAATATAGCACTGCTTTTAATTACAGCACTCAGATCCTTCTGGGGAGGGTCCTAATGACCAAGTATTTTGCATGCCGAACTGCATCCTCCTCCCAGCAGGTATCAGCTGTACTCCCTCAATTAACCTCTCCTTGCAGCTCCATTTAAAGAAAGGAGAAGGCCATACAGCTAAGTAAAAAAACCCTTACCAATAACAAAAAGTTAAATAATATTTTAAAAATCACTGTGACTTCTGCACTGCTACTGAAGAGGCTGCCTCACTCCTAAAAATAGTACAGTAAATTTTATCAATTTACACCTCAAAGCCCTTTCTTGAAAGCCTCCTTCAGAAGAAAATGAACTCAGAATAGTGGTATTTTCAAAAGTTCCCGCAGTTGCTGTATCATCAGTATTAATTCTGCAATCACCTAACCCTAAAATACCTTTTGAAATGTTTTTGTCTAATGCTTTTGAAAAGCCCATCTCGTTCCTGCTTCCCCTTCTCCAATCCTAAGATATTTCTAAAGCCATAAACTTTAGAAAAATGGCATAACACACTTTGCATCCATGAGGCCACTGTCATTCATTCAATTTAAGAAAAGCAAGTATTCATCCTTTCTCACGTTAAATTGAGTACTTTATTTCTACTTTGACTTTATCTGGTTTCTGTTTCTATTACTTAATTTCCACTAAATTAAAAAAAGCCTTTAGCACTCCCTGTGTCCTTTCCATGGAGGAATTTGTATGCTGTAATCAAGCTCTGCCTCAAACTCCTTTTTGATAAAATGAGCTTGATGAATTTTTTACATTTATTGTATAAGATACATTCATTACCCAGGTCCCATATCATTCTGGTGTCTGTTTTGTTTGCTGTTACTTTTTACAACTTCCTTTCGAAGGAGATAAGGACTGACTCGGCACTCTAGTACCAGTTCCACCAGTGACACCCATGCTGTTAAGTCATTGGTCTGCTCCTGATGTTTTACTGCCCTACTTGCATGTTCACAGTTATGAGCTCATTTTGTCAAAGCCTCTCTCGAGTTGTGTCTTCACTATAACCCTCCAAAAAAATACCAGTCACTGCTTGGTGGGACACGGTAACACCGTTCTGATACAGTCAATCAGAGATCACTCTTTAAAGCTGGAACTACTTTAGGGTTTTTTTGCATTGGCTCAGCTTGTCCAGACGAGCATCCTGTTCCATATAACTGCCTTGTCTTCCTCATTATGTACATCCACTAAAGACGTCAGCAGCAATTTTTTGTACTTCAAAATTATTGATCAAAGCTTCATTCCTCTACAACCCACACTGCCATTAACCCAGTTCAGTCTTTATTCCTCACAAGTACTTTGTGGTAAATGTCATATTACTTTTCCAATCTATTGGGATCACCATGCTATAATCTGCTTCATATTGAAATTACATTGAAAGAAATCTGCAAGTAATCAGCAAAGAAGCAAAACTAGGGCCGATGTCTCATTTCATTCCAGCTCTTCTCATTGCTCAGGCTATTTGCAAAGCCACAAAAAAACCCAGAGCTCATTGACACTCGCCAAGTGACTCAAATGTCATGGAGCATAAAGCAAAACCAGAGAGAAAGAGAAATGCAACTGTAGTGCACTGAAACAACAGCAGATACTACTAGTGCCATACCTTTCATGACAGATTTACTGTGAAGTGCTACTGCAGCTAAAAGCCTGTTGTGCAGGAAGACTCTACAGATGCATCTTAGTACTCTCTCACTTGCAAATAAGCATTTTGCAAATCCTTATGGTCACAAAATCACAAGAGTGCACCACTCATATTATCCAACACAGGCACATTAAAAGAACCTTCCTAATCCATTATGTAGCAAAGGAAATAAGTTACCAAAGAAGTGATAAAACTTAAATTCTGATCAATAAATGTATAATTAATAGAAAGAATAACTCTTCACTTTCCTCCTAAGTTGGTGAGAATTAATTAGGAGTTAGTCAAGGGCCTCTCTGCATCTTAAGGACTAGAGGTTTTTCAAAGCCATTGAGATCCTACAGTCCAACAGATATCAAATGCAGTTTCAAGCTGCAAAATTTCTGTCTGAATTTAGACTTTCAATGTCTCATTTTTTTTCCCAATTAAATAATGTCTTAAGGCTACCCTTACAATTTATCAATTGCATTCTCAAGAACAAAGGTAAAACTTGTGAGTTACCAATGCGAGAAAGGCCACAGCAAGGATTTCAGTGTTTGGTTTGTTAAAGAGCAATGCACATTGCCTGCAGCCCAGCTGGCAGTTCAGGGACCATGAGCGGAGGAGGAAATGTTATTGTGGGGAGAGCACAGGAGATTCCTTTGAGATAGGGGGCACTGAAGACCATGGGAACTGCAGCTGCATATATTGGGGTGAGGCACATAGTGAGGAGGTGAAGTCATGCAGTGTAGTGGGTATGTTACAAACCCATAGGAAACGAAGTCCCACTGCAGATCTGCTCGTGGAACAACTCTTGTTCTTTATCATTATGACTGCCCAATCAAGGAAGTATTACATTCATCCTCTCTGGTGTCAGGCCTCACTGGCATAACTATACATCTAGCCAAAGACTTCATTCATTGTCCTTTTATTCCTGCAATTGTGAATCATCTCCGCCTTTGCATATTCATGCCTAAGCCTGCAATTAACCTGCCAGCCATGTTACTCATGGTTAGAAACTGACGGGTTCCTTTCTTATTATTTATTTATTTTTGTTTGGGCAATGAAGATACAGTAAATACATATAAATCTGAATGATATTCTATATACTCTCTAGCCCACACCTGATTACTAAGAGGAAGTGACTCATCACACTCAGATACAAAGTCAACATCCTATGACAGAACAGCCTATCTTAATCAAATACTAAAAGACGTTTAAAAACTAATTAAAACTCGGAACCAAATAAAAAGAAAAGTAACATGCAAATCTTTGAAATTTTGAATTACTGGGGACACTCTCCACCATTCAAGTGTCTGGAAGAGAGGTGATTTGAAAGTTACAGGTAAGGTAACAACATTCCCTTACACTATCAATGAACTTGATCTTGACTACAACTCTAACAACATTCTCATAAATGTGATTACTACATAGAGTTGAAAGAACTTGAATGGCTGTGTTACATGAAGACTAACATTATGATGTTACAGACTGAAAACAAAGAGCAGCTTCAAACAACCACAGTGCCGGAGGAAAAAAAGGTAGAGGGAGGCTCCTCTTATACCTCAGAAGCTTTGAAGCTAGCAGCATTAGAGGCACGTCTGGACTAGCATCAAGCCCGTAAAGTAAACAAAAAACATGTAGGTAAAATTTGTGACTATCAGCCTTTACAGTGTCTCTTAAAACAATTATTTCATTGTTGATATGCTTCACTGCTTTCAGAGTCAAGCTTCCTATTAAAAATTCTCATGCGTAGCATAAACAAAAAACATAGGAAGCATGATATAAAAAAATGTAATTAATAGCTCTGGGTTGGTTATTTCGCAACACTTTACACTTCTGATCTCTCAAAGTCATACAGTCATGTCTTGCTTCCTTATAATAGATATTACAGATCAAATTATTGACTTAAATGTAAATGGTAGTTGCGCAGGGACATGGAACTAGAAGTCAATCTATCATAAAAAGTGTTCTGCCTGCATTGCAAGTAGGATGGGAAACAAAAACTTGACTGTTACAATCACACCATGTGAAGGGCTAAACCAGAATTTGTGTCATCCAGCTTTAGCAAATTATTACCCAAATTTTAAATTTTAAACCAAGAATGAAGCATTTATTTCCACTTCTCATGTCTAATAAAGAAGATTACTCAATAGCAGCTGGGGATTTGTCATGGTTTTGGCACCTCATGGTAGTAAGCACCCCAAAATAGCAAGCAAGTCCATCAGTACATCATCCCTGAACACAGGATGAGGCTGTGCCAAACAGTTTTGATTTGGGTTATTGAATCTGGAATGCTTGATCAGTCTGCCCAGAGATGGGCAACCACTGATTTCTTTCTGCCCAATTTTTAAGTACAGCAGTACACAGTAAAGTATCTTTCTAGAAAGATGCACAGTATGATATATGTGATGAATTCTAAATTTGTATTTTAAAAAGTTCTAAACTGTCATTTTAAGCTTGCATTAGCAGCCCCTCCCTGATGAAAGTTTTGTTAATATTGATGTTGATTATACCAGCCTTATTCCTTGAGGCAGTTGTCTGAACTTATGGAATAAATACATGTAACATAAAAATCACCTTCCACAGCATGCAAATGTATATTATTGTATAAAGCATTCAGGTCTTATTAAAAGAAAGATAGAGTCTTTAACACACCCAGTTCTAACAGGTCCTAAAAGACAATTAATCTTCAGAAAGGATGTTTCTATTTTGAAATGTAAAACTCCTTGTTTCTTAAACTGTCTCTGCTCTATACTTTTTGCCATTTCCCAGCGTCACTCACCACCCTATCAATTAAGCTCAAAAAGCTGGAGGCACATTCTGTTTCTTTCCCTGTCCAAGCAATGTTCATGCAGTCCTACTTCTTCACAATGTCTCTAGGGTCATCTCCTTTCCAAAACAAGATAAAAATTGTTCTTCACATCCCACCAGCTCCCATCTCCATTGCTAATCTATTTAACAACTTTAGGTCTACCCAGACCATACGAGGAAAGGCTGCTTCAGCACAAAGATTTCTGTAATGCCCTGGGGTCTCCAATGTCCTAACAACCTCTGGCGGGACAATTACAACGACTTATCTTGGCCTTTTGTCCTCTAGCAGCAGTCAAACTTGCTATTGGATAAATATTCTCAGTAATCACTGTTTTGTTTTGTTTTTTTACATGAAATTACCTAATTATATCAAGCTCAACTAACATTCTTCCCAAGACTAAATTTGCCAAAAAATTTAAGACCAAAACCCAAATACCATCCATGCGGACTACACAACTTGCCTAAGCCAGCAGATCTCCATCCTCATTCTAATTGTGAGGATGCCAATGATGACTGCAGCTTTCTACAGACCTTCAGTGTTTTCTGTCAGTGGAGTTCCAATTCAGTGTTTTATGTACTTTGTTTGCAATGAGATCTGGCAGAATGGTTCTGATGTGTATTCTCTGCACTCCCAAAACTCCTACTGCCATTCACAGTCACTCCTGGAGTACAGGCAGCACAGGAGTCAGTTCTAAATAGCATCTTTACACACAAAAAATTATGTTTCCCATGGTGAATAATACACTCCTTGTGCATGTGAGCAGAAATCTCAACATAATCTTTGGTTTCAGTTGCATTCTTGAAAAACCTGAAGTGTTTGGTAAATAATCTCTTTCCTCAGCAGAAGAATTATGACTGACTGAAGCCACACTGTACAGTTCACACCCAGGTGGTTTTGCTCAGCAGAGAGCAAACAGAAACAAGAAATTGCACAAAAAGGCTAATCTTTAAAGACGGCATATCAACATCCTGAAGTCTCACGATCACTTCTGCCAACAAAAGTATTCTGTACTACATAGGACGCAGACTAAGAATTAATAAGGCTTTCTGAAGCAGTAAGTGGTGGTTTGTGCAGTGATTATCTCACGAGGTTCCCAATCCCTGCGCAAACATTATGGGTAGGATGGCAATAAAACATCAGACTATAAGGCACAGCTAGTTAAAACCTTTGCCAGTCCCATAAAAGTCATGCATGTTAAAATATTTTTAAGCAAAGCTAAAATACCACACCTTCCAAGTTCTGTTTTTTCTGCGAGACATTTAATCATTACCTGCTTAAAAAACAGGATGTAAACAAAGTTTACAAGGGGAGTGAAAGCGTGTGAGGCAACACACGATCATTTCCTGTCAGCCTTCACCAGCTACTTCTGCAACCCATGCTAAGCAAGAATCAGAAGTAGGACATGCTAAGTGTTCCACTACACAGCATTCAAAGCAGATTTTTAATAATAAATATCAAAGTCAATGTATTTATTCTGGATTCCAATATTTTGTAAGTAGCCCTCGATATTATTAAAAATGTATGCTTTTCTGCTACCTGAGATTTCTAGTTTTATATGATTTCTATACTTGTTGAAGTCTTTCTAAAAATAATGAATTTTGAACATTTGACTCCCCTGGAGGTAAAAAAGATTTTCATCTGATAATTAAATTTCAGTGAACCAAGCATGTTTCTGAAGATTCTTTTCATTATGGAGGATCTTCCCTTTAGAATTTATCTGTAATTTGCATTGTACAATTACTACTATATATACTATTATTACTATTATATATTCTCTTACTAAACAAGTAGGAGATATACATGTGGCACACGTTCTAATCCATGCTTTCAAATGTTTTTTGAAAGCTTTCTTTTTTCATCAAGAAAGAAAGAGCAAACATCCCAGGAAATGACAAGGTATTCCACGTAGCTTTTTGCTCTTGGATAAGGTGCCATTATTTTTTTTTGTTTATTGTTGTTGTTAGCTCCATCTGTGTTATAAAAAACTTTAGAGCATAAACCAGAATTTTTTCATCAACAATCTGGTAAAACAAAGATGACTAATGTATCAATGGCATAGTTCCCCAGACATTCCCTTCACTGAAATCAAGTGCTACCTTCAAAACCTGTCACTAAACTCTGCCAGTGCTGTATGGGTCAATGCACTGAAGAAATCTAACGTGGTATGTCAGCATCCAAACACCTACTCCGACTCAATCTGGTACTACTCTCATGGTGCTACTTCAAACCCAATCCTTATATATTATAAGTATATATATAAAAGTCCAGTGCTGCAACAGCTGCTCATGTGAACAATACCATTAGTGGGTTTGCGTTTTATAAACACTGTTTTTCCAGAATAACTTCTCTCATCTTCCAGACAGTGAACAATGACCTTTATCCCACATTACAGAGTATTCACCTTCATTCATCAACTTTCATTATTTATGAGTGCAGAGCCATTCTGCAACTACCTCTTGCAGCATGTTCTCTAAAAACTCTGAATTGGGCACTAGGAAACCATAAAATGTTCAGCTAAAGCTCTTGCAGATTTGAAAGGAAAACTAAAATGTAGAAAGCCCTCAAACAAACAGAAAAAGCCAGTATGAGCTTGGAATGCATTGAAAGTACATACCAGCTTCCTCTGACTAAAATGATAGCTTTCTTCTTTAATTTAATTTACTCCTTTCTGCTGCTACTGAAGTGTTCAAAAGTCCCCTTCTTGCTCTGCTATTCTTCCCTTTTCTATACTCTCTCTATGGGTTTTTTCTTCTACAAATAGTTATATCCATTCACAAGTAACTTTTTTTCATTTTCCCAATATTGTCTTTCACTTTCCCATATCCCCAGATCTGTACCAGCCTTTCTCTTTAAATTCCCCTTAAAGCTGGTGAGCATATTGGCTCAATGGTGCTGGAGGAAAGAAGCTGAGAGAAATTGAGGAGCAAAATTACCTAAGTTTGAGCATTCCTAAAAATGCTGTGCTTAAGATCCAAGTAATGCAAAGTTAAATACCAAAGTCCCTTATTTACATAAACAGTAGGAAGAATGTATGAACATTATCATGCAGAACATCTATCCATGAACTGCAATAGCTTACACTATCACTTATCAACTGAAATTAAAATCAGAAAAATGCAAAAGATTTGGGACATGAAGACAGAATTCAAAAAATTCAGTAAATCCCACTTGGAAAGTGGGCCATAGTCCTGTAACTTTTCTGCATCCTCAGTATTTCTTCTGCTCACTTAATTACATTCCAAACTCCAAATTTTGGCTAACCCATTTGCATACGCTTTGTACTTCAAAGGCTGACTTGCTTATTAGCATAGCCTAGTTCCTGTTACTTGTATAAATAACTATGAAAGGAATCACATTGATCTAGCTGCATTTGATTTCCATTCTCTGTATTGGGAATTCTTCAGATTCAAGCTCCCATGGAAATTTTCAGTTGGTTTGGTATAATCAATTTTTGATTATGTGCTTCTATAGGGGAAAAAAAAAAGTTTTTCATTAATAGAATAAATTAATTTTGTTAGGGAAGTTACAAATGTTTGCAGGCTTAGTGGCAGTAGAATGTTGATGTCAAAACCAAGAAACAAAGTGCTAAGTACAAAGTGTAAAATACAAAGATTAGGAGAAGACAGAATTTGATCTGATTTTCAAATACTTTGGAAAAAAGACTTCATAGACATAGAACTTTAAAAAGATTTTGATTTTGAAAGAGTTAATTTTACATATTTGAAAAAGTATTAGAAAGTTTAATTTTGCAAAATTTTTTTTTGCAAGTATAATAAAACTGTTAAAGTATAATCGATGGTACACAGGTCAGGTAAATATACAGGCTTGCTCCGTTTTAACTCACAGCAATACTTATGACCCCAAGGCTAAACTTCAGGTGAGTATCATGGCCACTGAGAAGCTGCTGAATCAGACCTGTTAAAGTGTCCTTTAACAAAGCACAGTGAGGATTTTATCAGGATTTTTTCTCCTCAATCTATTCAGTCTATAGCCACTCCTTCCTCTCCTCTGGCAAAGAATCTTTCTTCTGAGAAATTAAAGCTGTGTTTTTTTTCCTGAAAGAGCATGAACTAAATGCTTTCTGATGGCATCACCCCTTCCTGCCATTGACCATAATAGCTCTTTAAAAGGGAGATTTATCAGTGTCCTGCAGGATGATCAGAACACCTCAAGCTGCCAAGCAGGACAGAAAAGGAGCTAGAACATTTTCTCCTGGGGAGGATGGGATGAAATTAATTTTCGGGGGTTTCAGATTTTTCCCTGTGACATGCATTTACATTTATTTCAGGAGTCCTTCTAGAATCATTCTGGAACTGGCCATCCAGCCAAGGCTTACTCAGAGCCATCATTCAATGACAGCTCATTGACACTGCCCTTCTTTAACAGGAGAGCACTAAGGATGGTGGACAGATGTGCCAGGGCCTGTGCCACCAACAGCCCAGTACTTCTGCAGCATCCCAGTTTTCTCAATCTATTCTGACTAGCTGTGGTTCCAGAAAGTCCATTTAGATGAGGTTGATCTACCCAACAAATCATGACAATTTCCCCTTGGTAATGTACCCAACAAAGTCTGGGCAAAGCTGTGTGTTTTGAAAAGTGTGCTTTCAACTTTCTTCTAGACAGAAAACAATGTACAATTGTTTATTAAAATTTGTGAATTTTAATACTACAGAACCTAGTTTGTATAAACCATATATCCTATGTCAAAACAAGAACAAAGAGGAAATTCCACTTTCTTCATAGCTTCTACCAAGCGTGCAGTCACCACCAACATCGTTATGGAAATGAATAACGCATCCTTTTGGAAATGCATTGACAAGCATCTCTTTGAACTGAACTCCAAACTCAAGATGACTAATGGCAATATGCCCAAGTTTGTGTGCTAAGCCAGTAAATGAGCCTGTCATCCTTGCATTTTCTTCTGTGCCATAGTCCCCTGTGCCCTGGCTTAAAAGTGGTTTATTACTAGACAGCTGAGAAAACAGAGCAAGGAGGAAAAAGGAATAAACTTCAAGTATTCAGAAATTAGCATAAACATTGCTCAAACGGCACTACCTTTTCTGTTAATCCTACCATAGGTTTTAACAGGAAAAAAGCCTTGTCTGACATATGCTTGTTATTAGAAAAGAAAACAAACCTCTTTGCTTTTTGAAGTGCAATGCAGCATCTTACCCATCCTTCGTATTTTTGAGCCCTGGTTTAATTTGCTAAGTTTTTAATCCTTACACTGATTTTTATATGTCAAATACTGCCTTCAGCATATGTATGTTCTTGGTGCTCTAAGAAGAGAAATGATCTATATGTGGGGAAAATGATACTTGAAAGACAACAAATTACCCAAATAAAAGAACTAGCAGAAGTACTGATGGATATAATTTCTTTTTCGTTTGTTTTTTGGCTTTTGTGATATATCAATTACAGTAAATAAGATTTTTTTCTTTTTTTTCCTATGTGAGGGCAAAGCTACTTTTAGAAAACAACTATGCACTTCACTTATTCTGGAAACTAGCAAAAATATACTGAGGGGACGGATTGTTTGTTCCTTGGCTGGTTTGCTGTTAAGAGCAACATATGCAAACAAACCACAAACTCAAATCACTCTTAAGATACATGAGAATTCTTGTCATATTAATATTTCCTACATTATAATTTAGTCATCATTGCCTGTTAGTCAACTGCTAATTTATGTTTACAGAAAGATTAATTCCATGGAAAATTCCCATTAAAAAGTTAATCTGTCAAAATGAGTAACGTAGAAATAGCTGATATAGCTATCACATACTCATCAGAAATATCAGGGGAAGATTGCATTCAGCTGCATTTTGAAGAGAAATGCACTATAGTGCCAGATGCTCAGATTTCTTTTAATGGAGTTAAGTGGAATAAATTTATAAAAAAATAGTTTTATATATGCTGAACCAAGCATTCCAGAAAACACTGCATCTTCTAAAAAATGAGAGCTAGCTTTTTTCTCCTCAAATAAACAATCCACAAGTCAGAAAGTTTTTAAAAAATATATTTCATATACAATAAACAGAACAGTGTATTTGTAAACAGAGTTTTTAGTTCACAGGCTACCTTTTCAAACCCTTTGTCTTGGGAAGCCCTATTTATATACCTGAATTAACAAAACTGATTTTGGATTTTTAATTCCCCCTGCAGTTCCAACACTCATTTCCTTCAAAAAGTGATCACAACATTTATATCCCTCAGTAACTCAGTAAAGCGGGTGTATTGGTACAGACCTCACAGATTTTGCAGGTCTTTTAAAATGCTGCATTTGCAAAGGCTTTGATAGCCTTCACTGAAATAGATATGAAAAATAGTAGTATTTAAATTGTTAATTTATATTGATGATGAAATGACACTGGGCATGTAAGAGAAATCTTTTGAGGTCAGATCCTGTTAAAGCAGCACCCAGCCTGAGCAGAAGGTCGGGTACTGCCTGTTCCAGGTAGCTGGTTCCTCCACCACCACTGCTGCACACCAAGATCTGGCAATCCTTCCAGTCCTTGCTTCCCTTCATCACAAAGGTTTTGGCTAAATATATATGCAGACATTTATCCACGTTTCAAAAGCTTCCTCTCCCGATCAGTGCTTCACGGCACGCAAGGAAATGTTTCCAGTCACATCCTGCCCTTCTGTGAACTTGACTAGCCTTTACCACTTCAAGCCTCTTCCAAGCTAAAAAGAGATGATAGAAGCAACTTCACCTTCCACAATTAGCAGTTTGCCTGAGATTTAAGGCATAACCTAGCTTATTTCTTAAAACCAAATGTAAAGCAAGACAGACTCAGTCTAATACTACGCTCCACCTACATAACCTGAGTACTACACTTGCTTGATCTATGTTTAGGTCTGTTGGTTTTTCATGTTAAACACATTTTCCACCACAAGTGTTTTCTTACCAGCCCTTCTGAAGACTTCTTTTATGTAATCTGTGAAGCATGACTTTTACAGCCCCACTCGCTCCTGATCTATGGACCATAGTTCATTTATCCTGCTGCAGGTGAGACTTTTATCTCAAATTTCCTGTTCCTTGTTATCTTCTGGGCTTATTCCATAGGAGACTGACACCGTTACACAGTCAGCACCTTCTCATGAGCCGTTCCTTGGAGGCTCTCCGTCTTCCTGGTAGATGTCTGTTATTTCTCTGAGTGACAAAAAAATTGCCTTCTTCATGCAGACCTGGACCTTCTGATGATGGATAAATCTCATATTTGTCACCTGTTATGAAGGCCAGCTTAAAGCAAGGCCAGTTGGGCTTTAACACCACTGCATAAAGCATCAGGTTTGAACGTGGGTCCACAGGCCCATGTGGGAACCTGACACATAGAGTTACAAGGGATGCTGTAACTCCAGAACAGCACTGCAACTTGGAGCAAGAAACTGTGCTTCAAGGCTGGAAGGCAGGAAAGAGTCCAAAGCAGGTAAGTTTGGGAACTGCTGACATAAAAGATGTATAAGCTTGAACAAGCACTAATAAAAGGAGGTCACAAAGACTGCAAATATCGACTTAGCATTTTTCAAAGCTACTCCTCTATAGTTCTGTTTCTGAAAATGAAACTTCAGACATGAAAGAGGCTTGCTCGCCATACAGAATACATTGCACCATGCTAAAATAACATCAGTGCAGTCAGAAAATTTCTTTGAGGAGGAATGACCCAATTAGAGGAAAGAAATCTAAACACCAGCTTTCCCTCCTATGCCACTTAGTTTGTTAGAAGAAGAACAAATGCTGATTATGCTTATATATCTCCAAGACAAATTCACAGATAAATTCAGACATATAAATTTCACACCCCAACAAACATTCAACAATTGAAATGGTGTCAACGAAATCACTTTTTATTCTCTTTACTTTTAATTTTCGAGTGTGAGGGTACATGGAAATTTGGCAGATACAGCTATGCAATAGGCCTATATGCATTAAAATGCAGTCTTCTTAACTTGGGCCCTAGCTCTTTGGCAAGACTGGATGAACAGTTATGAAATGAGACCTGTCACTCCACAGCAGTACTCTCTGTTTGTAAAAAAGTAGGCAGAATTCAGGCACCGCTTGAACACACCTTGTCAAGATGAAACTCAACTGGGCCCAGCAGTGGTCCCATGCCTTTTGCATAGGTAAGGAACTAAATTGTTTCCAAAGAGAACTCCTTCCCATTCTATATCCTGCTGTACCATCCTAATCCCCCAATAACTTCAGAGTGTGGTACTGGCATAGACAGTGAGTCAAAGAGCTCAAAAAAGGTCACTTTTCAATCACCTGTCGCTCAACGCCATTGACCAGGGCCTCCCACCAGCATGTGGAAGGCCTTGTGGAGGGTCCATTTCACACCAAATGAATCCACAGTCTGCAACAACCTTGAAGGATTCACATCTTCCTAAAGGCAAGCTACACTAAACTGCTCTGATGGTGTTTGGTCTTACGACTTTCAAATCATGGGAAAACTTAGCCATTTACTGTGGTTCTAAAGAATGATTGAATTGGTTTTTAATACCAGAATAATTGTTTGCCAGCTAACAGGACATATCTCACTGAGAATGTGAATCAATGTGATGTTTGGATACTATTTTCTGATGTTTCCTTTCAGTCCTCAAGCTCAGATGTGTTAAAGGCATAGATACTTTTGGGATTGTTGCTCTTCCCCTATATAATTTCTACTGAGGATTCAGTCAATGCTTCTGAGCCAAAGTCCTCAGCAGAAAAGAATGTGGTTGGGATTCAGCTGTGGATGGTTTCTGGAGTAGAAAAGAAAGCATTTTAGAAACATACAGACACTTAATCATACAAAACGCATATATCATGTAATAGTGACAAGAAGTAGACTTAATCCTGAAGCCTTTAAGATGCCAGAGTTCAATGATACTGACTGCTGTGGTCCCAATTAGCAAAAATACTTTTGCACAAGTTTTGTATTAAGTATCAGCATAATCCACTGAAGTTTACAGGATTATTTATTGAATACAATAGGAGTCTGTGTAAGGCGGAGAGGAAAGCCTACCTTGAACAAAAATCCAGTATGTGAGGGTAATAATGGGGCCGAATGACTAATCTCTCCTATTCACATGAACCTTATTTCCCTGTTCAGAAAATTCTGTCCTACCTTTAAAGGTGTTTTTAGTCTAGTAGATATAATGAAGTTAATACTCCATCCATAAGATTTCAGGAGATGAGATGTAAAGCATTTAATTCTATTACAGTTTTATCAAAAGAAGCTCCTTTCATTCAGTTAAGGATCAGAAAGAAAGCACTTCTAATCCAATGACTCTTCTGTCTAATTTTAGTAATGGAGACCTAACCTAATTTTAGACATGTAGATAAAAGGATACTAAAAAATGAGACATATCAGTGAAGGTGTTGTTACAAGTACTGTAAACAACTGTCTGTTTTCTCTTATCTGTCTTAAAGCCCTGTGTGAAAATGTCTTCAGTGAAACCAGTTCCTTCAAGAGCAAGAAAATAATGTAAAATTACAATAAAGCTCATAGAGACATACTAATGATCCACACTGATGCTTATAATTTCAAAGAATGCTAGGAGCAATTACCTCATTTATACTCAATCTTTAAAAGTGACTGCTTTCAAAACAAAACCTGGGGAAAACTGTAGTGCTGTCTATGGGAGGAAATCCAGTGCCCATTTTCCTTTTCTACATGTCCTACTTGTAGGAGAACACCTCCACCTGCTTCTGCCATCTCAAGTTAACAGAATTTTTGATGCAAATTGGCTTCCCACACACACACACCCCAGAGAAAAAACTTGCCAGCAGCTTGGAAGACACCATCAGACACAGCATAGCAGAACTAGATCTATCCATGCTGACAGCCCTGCATCCCAGCTCTGGCACTTGCTGTTCATCACATCAGGTATGGCTGGTTGCTGCTTGAGGTGCCAAAGCCCTAGTGCCGTGACACACAGTGCTTCACCGAAGTTGCATGATTGCTTTTCTAATCTAATGGGAAGGGCAAACAGAGGGATTATGGTTCTGAAGAAGTTACTCCCATCCCTGTGAACACTCCCAAGCTTGTTGCCCTGCGTGGGAGCATGCGGGCACAGCAAGGGGAAGAGGGGTCAATAGTCCCAAGCCAGTACTTATACTAGTAATACATCACTCTGGTTGCCACACCACGTGGATTCATTAAACATGTAAATGTGTTAAGAATGTACTAATTACTGCTTTCCCAAGATAATTTTTCCTGTTAATATCTTCAGTTTGCCCAGTGGTTAGTAGCAGCAGCAGCTGCCAAAACAGTAGCAGCAGTAACAGTCATCAATAGTTTACCTGTAAATTTTTAGGCTACTTATTTTTTTGGCATTTATCTGAAAACTTGTACTATTTAATTGTCAAATGCTGCCTATTTGGTACTTCCAAAATATCCTGAAAAATTACTTACATTTAGCATTTAGACATTCTGTATCATTAAGATTATGTTAACTAAGCACCCTCAGCACCAAGCCTATTTCTGAGTATGGTCAAGCCAGTAACTTGACAACAGGAATTCTCTTTCTTTGATTAAAATCAAGAAATCATTTTTTATGAGAACAGGTAACACAGAATCAGGTCTATTTTCTAGCACAGCATTGACCAAAGATCAAGCCAAGAGCAGGAAAACAGAAACTTGTCATCCAAATAAAACACCATCCTATCAAACACTAAAACACCATCCTATCAAACACTAAAACACCATCCTATCAAACACAAATAGTTATTTGAGAATGTTCATGTACTTCAGATACACATATTCATATATGTTACTTCAGAGCACTCATATAAAGTAACAAATTTGCTCTTGGAAGTCATATAGCAATATACAATCCAAGTCTGTAACGCGTACTGCAAAGCCAACCCAAGCATGAATCAGAATTGCTGTTTGAAAAGTGCTTACATTCTTCTGGCAATCAGTAAGAGGGAAACAAACAACTGGTGATACAACTAATCATTCATATGTCAGATTTTAATTTTGATGCTCTGAGGTAAAATCATCTACTTTCAGTATTTTTCAAATTTGCAGACAGGAAAAATGGACTTTCAGCTTCCCCTTAACTGCTGCTATCAAATGATTTTACGCTGTTTTGCAAGCCTCCATTTACTCAAGCTTACTCCCTACAGTCAATGGTGACTAATAAGGAAGGACTAATGAGCTTAATTCCCTCTTTCTTTTATGCTTTTAAACAAACAAAAGCGCATGCTTTTTTCCTTCTTTTCAACAGCAGAAGAGGAGGGGAGCACTGGCAGCCCAGGATCAGGGTAAGAACAGATGAGAGAGTGGCAGATGGAAACCTAATCCCTAGCAACCTTCTCGCACCCCAGCCCACTTCCCCTCCCTAAATCCCCACCCCTCTCCTATTAAGACCTGCTGAAGCTGACAACCTGCCTTCACATCTCCTCCTCTCCCATCCACAAAGGCCAGGCAACTCTGGGACCTCAAGAGAGGACAGTGGAGGCAGAGGGACCTTGTAGCTGAACACTGTGATTTCAAAGAGAAGGGAGAGAGGAGAAAAGGATTCCTGGCAAGAGGGATAAAGTGAAAGGAGAAGAGCAGGAAAGGGAGGCAAAGATGGATGCTTATTAATTTCTGAGCAGATCAGGAGACTAGTGATGAGATTTCTGGCAGAATAGTGAAGTTGGTAAAATTATTTGGAGACTGGAAACAACTTGGTGTAGACTTAAGAAACAAATGTTTTTGACTAGGTGATAAAGGGTAAATGGCAGCAAAATTATCTCCAGCTCTATCAATCAAAACTTTTATTTCAAAACACAGACTAATAATCTATTATGCTTAATACCTTTTCATAATACTGTAAGAAAGTTCTCCGGATCCTGAAACATACAGCCTTTGGGAGGATGGGGAAAAATTTCTGAAACTTCTCCCCACGCAAAGATGTCTTCAAACAGCCCTCATTTACATAGACATTTGTTAATGTACATAAGGAATAATAGGAGGGAATAGCCAGAAAGCAAGTCCACTCCCCCTCTGTGGGCCACGGCTTCACTCTGCTTGTGTCTGTCAATACATTGGGCCTCATTTTCATCTGAAATTGGTGTCATGCTGCAAAACGTAGTCATTCACTTTGAGAACTGCAATTATTGCTGTGCTCACATGCAGCAAAGCACCATCTGGCCTGTTCACAATGCAGGCACAATGCAGGAAGAGTGAGAGCTGATGTAAATGATTTTCCAGTAATACTGAATTCCTCCATAAAAACCAAGTACACTTGGATTTCAATAACTACTCACAGAATCAAGCACTCTTAGATTTAAATGAATACTCAAAAATTTTGAATGAACCCTACTATCATCTTCTGTTAAGTATCAGTCAATATTTCAGGGACCTGAAGAATCACTAAATATTGGAGTTTGTATCTATCTGGATGCATTTCCAAAATTTCTGGAGGAACACATGACTGGAGTTCCCCTGGGCATACTTAGGTTACAAATGTATATTCCTGGTTTTTAGTCGAAGTAACCTATGGAATATTCAAACACGTAAGGAAATAATACCAATCCATGTGATCCTTACAGTAAAAAATTACACAGCTAGTAAGTACTTACCATTTTTTACAACTATTAGCATTTAAATATACATGATCTAATGCTCAAGCTAGTATTTCAGCTATGCCTCCATGAACAGCGATAATAACATTTAAAATGAATAGCCCGCTACAGTCAGAGAATGCATTACTGAGCATATACTGAATTAAGCTGGTCACACAGATGGCGGTTCCTCCTCTGTCCTTTCTTCCCCTCCACTTTGGAAATACATGAATTCAATAGTGATGTGATAACATTGGCAAAGGTACACCGAGAAGCACTAGTTTGGATACAGACTTTGTCAAGTTTTACACTAGAGTTTAGGGGTGGACTAAGCAACAGCTTTGGCAGCAAGAGCAAGCCAAGGTGCTAGCAAAGGCAGTAACTCTGAAAAACAGTGGCCGCCACATTAGCAGAAATCTCACAGAATTATTTGTTCCAAAGATGTCGTCACCTCTTGCGTCAAAATCTGGTAAAAATCACTGCTCTTGGCAAAGCCTGATGCCTTCCCTTCTGGAACCAAGAGAGAGAGATACTCTGTGGATTTTGGATTTGTCCCAGATCAAAATGGAAGAGTCTTTGGGAACAAGGTTTCAGTTTGGGGCCAAAACTGATTATAATGCTTAGCAGAAAGCAAGTGGCAATTTCCTTACCAAGCTGCCACATTTTAGCATTTTGTTATAAAGAATTAAACTTGCAAATTTCAGCATAACTTTGTTGTACATGTGAAAAACAACATGATAAGGACTACCAACCATAGAAAGAGTGCTTTATATAAGAACATTTGTGTTCAAACTCCAACTGAAATCACTTACCCTGAGACATCTGATGCTGTTACGAAATCATTCAATGCTGCTCTTGAAGAAATGAGTACCGTCTTTTACTTTGTCATGAACCCTCACGTCAAATACCAGGGAACATGGAGGAGAACCCAGCTGTTAAAAAGCCGAAGCTCAAGAGGAGAGGAGAAAGGAGAGAGGGACCTGGGGAGTTCTGGCTGTGCCAGCCTTTCTTTGTCCATAGAGAAAAACCGTTAATGGCTATTAAATCACAATACATGGCAAGGTACTCCAAAAGATCTTATTTGATAGAGGAAAGAAGCCAGCATTAAACTGAGAACAAGTGCAACAAGGAACAGACCGGGGAAGTGAATAGGAAATTTAAAAAGATAGCGTATTATTTGCTTCCAGAAGCACAGTGTAAGATGTTGGATACAGCAAGCATGTCCACCACTGTTCAGATGATGTCTTTGTTATGAAAGTAATTTAAGTTTTTGTGCAGAATACAATACACAACCAGAACAGATAAATGAATTTCACATCACCCAAATAAATTGTCTGCAACTGGCAGTAATATATAAATTAAGCTTGTATAGATCATTTCCAAATGAAGGAAGATATTTCAACAAATATTTATACATATTACAATGCATCTATTAAGTTTATGAGGAGACACTGAGGGCTAGTGAACTTATTTTCAGGAGTCAAGCACCTAACAATAACAAAACCATTTAAAAATATTAAGAAATTAGTACTTCTGGAACAATGGCAATACATCTGCTAAATGTCAGCATGTAATAGTGACAGGATAGAGCAGCTCACGTTTTGTAGCAAGAAGGAAGCCAGTGCATGCAGTCGGAAGGATGATTTACAAGCGTGCTCTGTTATGGCCATAAAAGGAGGAGAAAAAATCTGATGGCCAGAAATAGAAACACTGTAAATGAACTAGGGGGGGAGCAGGCAGGGGCCAGGAATTGCTGAAGTACAATAAAATGAGATGGTTAGTAAAAAGATGAGCAAGTAAAAACAAGGCCAAAGAACAGAGTAACAAATTAATGTGCAGGATACTGTGCAAAAATGCTCTTTCAAAGATGGTGTCAGGCATGAACTGACTGCTCAGATCAAGGAAACCCCAAATTACTGTCCTAGTCCTAACTGACTCTCTCTGAAGGAAGGACCAAGTTATTTCATCTTGCTGTCTTAATCTGCAGATTAAAGGCAATGACACCTACCCACCTCTTGGACAGGGCAGCGGAGAATCAATCCATGTCCTGACAGTGCTTCGAACGCTGCATGTGAAATTCTGGCTCTGCTCAAGCCAGTGGGACTTTTAATGCAGATTTCAACAGCACCAGGACTTTACTTACAATTTGCTATGAAAATGTTAGTTGTTATTATTCAAAAGGACTTTGAAGCCTTTATACTGTCTCAGTTACCTCCCAAATCAAATTTGCTCAGTCAGTAAGTCAGGAAACAAGTGGGGATGTGGAAATCCCATTCCATTCTTCCTGCCTTGCCTGTCACTGCCACAAGCAAAGAATCAGGATTTGACCTGAACTGACAGTTTTGCTTTCTGTGTTAGCAGAGAAGCCCCAGGTTCACTGTTACACAGCTAAGATGGATCTTCATGTTAGCACTAATAGAAAGCCACAAAGAATTACCTATGAAAAATGCAAATAGACCTTCAAAACCTGTCATTTCTACAATGCAACTTTTCCTAGAAAAGCTGTTCTTTAATATCTGCCACTGAGAACTTATTAAAGACACATAGAGGTGAAATTAAAAAATACAAGATTACCAAGAAATATTTCATGCTATCATTATCCCTTTTATTAGACATTTCAAAATACAAAAGAAACTGTCAATATTAACATTATGAATCCAAAAACAAACATTCAGAAAAGCTGAAATTACAGACAAAACACAAAGCAGTTTCCTGTATTAAACAATGCTGCAAAATACTCTGCTGGCACTATTTCCAGGAGATAACTTAATGCCAACATCATGGTTTCTCCATATGTCAGTTAAGAAGACAGAAGTTGTTAGGGAAAACTTTCAGAGTGCTTTACAGAAACTAGGGGGGGGGGGAAAGAGGAAGGAAAAATCATAACTAATATATGCCAAATTCTTTTCAGAATAAATAATACCTCTCTGGAATATATTACATCATATTTTGAGTGTATTTGCAAAGTATTAAAAGTTCAGAAATGTATGTAAAAACAGTAACTGGCAGCTTCAGTGCCCCTATATATCATTCAAATATACATTACAAGCAAGAAGTAAAACCATAGCTTTGCTTGCAGAGGAAGAAGGCATCAGCCCATGCATTACCATTAGCCATCAGATTCTGATTTAACGTGTCCCCATCATGATGAAATGGTTATGCAGTCCCTTCCCACTATGATATCAAGACACTATCTGCTGTATTTCAATTTTTCCAAATCTATGTTCTGTTATTTCAAGATGCTGCAGCTAAAAGCATGTCTAGACAGAAAATATGTGGCAGATTCTACCTCTGCTGTTTAAGTCAACGCATTCTCAAGTCTTAAATGTAGCTACTGTATTATAGACTTTGATGATAATCACAGCTGCTCACAAAACATCTGGAGTGAGAAGTGCCAAGTCAGCAGCCAGTCTGTGTCTTCAGTTTGAAGGTGACGATAACGTTGTCCTCTGGATTTGCACTGACCTAGCCTCCCAGCACAGTGTGTGAAGTCCATGTGTTGTCTGTAGCATCAGTTTTTAAAGAAAGCCATAAACCAGCACACAAGATGGTTCATTTTATGACTCGTACTACACCAGAAGCAGCAATGACTTTAGTATTGGTGCCAAGTTCCCCTTGGGGTGCTTGTAGTGCACTCACCTACAAACTCCTATGCAGCAGCAGATGCTTCCTAACTTCCTCCGTCAACCTGTTGACCTTGCTCTGCGCTCAAAGGTTGTGGCAGCAGTTATCTCTGAAATCCTTCTTCTAGTTTATTCGAGGCACTGAAGTGCCTTAACTTCCTCACAGATTAAATGACATAAGGTATCAGCAAAAATAGTGTCTGACCTGGCCCCAACACAGGCACTCTCTTGGAAATTAATGGACGGCTTTAGCAACCAATCACTTTACTAAATACATATAATTTAAAGATACTTTAAATTATAGATACTTTAATTTAGATCTATTGTCCTGGTTTTTGCTAGGATAGGGTTAATTTTCTTCTTAGTAGCTAGAAAGCTCTGTGTTTTGGTTTCAGTGAAGGTTGTTGTGAGAACAATGTTGATAACTACAAGGACACTGTGTTTGGGCAGTTTCCAAGAAGAGAGGACTGAAAGTAGTTAGTAAAACCCAGAACTGACAGTCGGATATGCCAATAAGATATTCCATAGCATATTACGTCATGTTTAGTATATTAACCGGAGCTGACCAGAAAGGGGGTTTTCTCTCGGGACTCACTCAGGCTCGCTTTACTGTGATTGCAATTTCAGGGGTTCCTTTTTGCTCCTCCAGGATTGTTGTCAGCGGGTGTCAGAGTACAACTCTGCATCACTCATATATAATAGTTGTTATCATTATTACTCTTATTATTCTTATTATTTCAGTTTTATTTTTACTCTTATTATTAAATTGTTCTTACCTCAACATACAAGTCTCCTCACCTTTACCTCTCCAATTCTCTCCCCGATTCCCTGGGTGGGGGAAAGGGGGCTGGAGTGCGGAGGTTGCGAGTGGCTGTGTCTTGTTAAGCTGCCAGCTAAGTTAAACTATCACACCTATCTTAAAATATAGACACTTTATTATACCAATGTAATTTTCAAGATTAAAGGGAAAAATTCTGACTTGAAGTTACAGGAAGCCCAAGTTTTTCGATGTTTTTATTTTATTAATAAGAATTTATTAATACTGACATTGTTCCATCTACAGACATATTTCAAATTCTAATAAATACATTTTTTCCTTTTTTTTGAATGTATGTAACTAATCAGACCGAAAGGGATCACATTCAGTCACTTGTACAGAGACAATAAACCAGTTTTCACATCTCTATAAAGTTGAGTTTCAACTTAGTATCAAGTTCCAAACTGACTGTACCTGCTTTTCTCACAGGCAAAGGAGACTTGTCACCCAATTACCACTCAATTTAACAGAGAGTGAAAGAACTTAAAGGCATGAAGTTCCCATAGGTTTAGTGAAATTCCACACCTGCACAGAGACTCAGCGAAAAACAGGGAGAACTCAAAAATTTTACCACCATTGATGATGGTAGACAGAAAAAGCACACTGGGGATATAATTCTGCAGACAGACAGACAGACAGACAGACACCCCTTCTGCTCATCTGACTGGTAAGCACACATTTCCTGACCAGTAAGCATGTGTATAACTACAAACTATCAAAAGGACAGGGCCAACCAAGAAGCCCATAATATAGAAGGTACTGCAACAGGGAGCTTACAGATTTGGGAGGAGGGGGAAGAAACCAGGGAAGGCTGCATGGAGCTGGATAGAGGGGGAAGTGTGACCATGTGTAAGGGGAAGGCAGAGAGGATCAGTGCCTGGAGCATTACAGCTGGGTGATCATGTAGGATGTAACTGGGACCTGGTGCCACGGCACTGGTAGTTTAGAGAACTCAAGATAAAGATGCCCCTCTACTCACAGAATTCCTTGTTTTAGCCCTGCCTCCGCCAAGCTGTCCACCAGAAATTCCCCAGAAATCGCTGTTAGGACTAAGCAGTTTCAATCCAAATCAAAGCTTATGTCTGTGTTATCCCAGACAGTAAATAAAGATTTTGGATGAAACACACAACTGAAACAGCTAATGGAAACAAAATAATCACAGGCTTTATCCTCATGATCAAGAATATCACACAACATTTAGCCAACCAATTGAAACATGCTGTCACTCCATTTTGATGATGCAATCAGCTCTACACAGTTCATCCATATACTTGTGGGGACCTGCTGACAAAAGTGATGTTCTGCAAAGGCAGAAATGTCTATCCATATGGAGCTCATTGCAAGAACAAGCCTTTCTTTACACTCCTGGTTGGATTTCTCACTTATCCTCATTATCTGTTATTGAGCATTTGCAGCAATCTAATATTCTGAACCATGGAGCCAATTCTACTTTTACTGCTCTCCAAAGCATTTCCACTGAAGAGGTTCCAGAGATTTAAGTATAGGGGCCATTTACTCCCTGTTGAAAAGATTTAAAAGTTTTATGTTTTTCAAACTATTTTTCCAAAAAGTTTAAATTAACATCTGTGTCATCTCTGAAATTCCCTACTTGGCTATCTGATGTATAATGAGTTGTTTCCCAAGATTCAATTGGGCTCAAATTGTTTTAAATAAAGATTTTATGTTCTTTATTTTATTCTAATCATGTCACTGAAGATCATCACAAATCTGAAAATTTAAATTTATCAAGTAACTGACAGATTAAAAAAATGTTTGTAGGATGTGTTTAAAATAGAGGAATCCATTTCCTAAAATGACATGATTGATAATCTCCCTGCTTTTAAAATTATTTTAGTCTCAGCTCAGCTGTAAAATATTTCATACGAGAAAGAAGTTAAATTTTCAGCTGCAGTTTAAAAATCATTCTGGTAAAATATACCCTCTTGCAGGTGTTATTTATCTAGAACTGCTCAAGAGGACAGTTTAGGTTAAAAAAAGAAAGCAAAGCAATTAGAAAACTTTGAATCCAAGGATTAATTAACCAATTGCTAGTAATGGCTTTATTGAATTGGAAAGACAAACTGTCAGCTGCACAGAAATTCACAGTATTTTTATAACCCAGGTAGTACAAAATATTGAACCTGAAAATTGGCACTATTTCTCCAGGCAGAAAAGTCTTCTTGGCACTAGCCCAAGTTAATACAACAGGTCACAGAACATTGCCATTTCCACTGTCCACTGTTTCAAAGGAATGGGGGAAAAAAAAAAATAGAAAAAAAAAAAAAGACTGCATCCTTAGAAGAAAAAATTAAATCAAGTCTTCTCATGTAGACAGCAAAACAGGAATCTAAAATGTGCATGTATGAGTGAGTACACTTCTTCCCCCTTCCCTTTTCCTTTTAATCCTTTGGCGTTATAGGGATATTGCTATCTCTGTTTAATAAGCACATTTAATCTAAATGGTTTCCTTGAGTTCCAGCTCACACACTTAATAAAATACACAATGTTTCAGAGATGTGACAATATTATAAGAGTTGGGATTTTTTTAAAAGTAACATTTCATCATACGGTTGACAATTACATTTTAATACTGATGTTGACAGCAGCCCAAGAAAGTGTGCACCTAGACTCTCAACTTTGGAATTTTATGGCTTCTCATCACTTGGTAATAGGCTCTGCTTAGCACCATTTTTTCTTTGTTTGTAATCCAGAATATTGTTGTTTTTTCTCAGAAAGCTCACAGAATGTTCAGCTGTGCTAAAATTCCAAAACCCATGCAAAGATGCTCCATCAAAACCTAAGAATGCCTCAGATATTAAGGAATTAGCAAAATCCACGTACAATTAATATTGCTTCCTACATGAAAGGAATGATACTGGCACCAAAAGGTTTTACAGTTATGAATGAGAACATACACATGAAGGGGGGCAAGAGGAGGAATTGAAGAGAAAGGCAAGGGCACTTTGGAGAGCCTCTGAATAGCAATGGTGTAAGAAGTGATTGACATGCCATATACATTTGAAGAGAAGGAAAAATCAGATTTCAGGTGACAGATAATGGAATAAGGAGAGGAGAACCTTGCTAAGCAAATGCTAGAATGAGATTTCAGCTCTTCACTGCCAGCCCTGTTCTTCAAGCAGCACTGGCTCACAGAAGGCTGAGACGAGTGCCAAGAGCTGTGCACAGCAGCAGCGAGAGCGGGGACCGGGAGCCGGCAGCAGGCTAGGACAACCCCTCTCTCCGGCAGCAACAAGCTGTTCAATCTATTCAAGCTGCCTCCTGGATCTTCACCCTGCGACTCCACCCTAAGTCAGGCTTAATAAACCCTCCCTCTATTTTCTTACACATCTTCTCTAGCTCTGGGGATTCCTGTGAGCAAAGCACAGGGCTTGCTAAGGCAGAGGGGAGCCACACAACGCAGGGCAGATGCACTCAAGAGGAATATGCTCCCCAAAGATGCCCAAGGAAAGGGAGAGGTGGAAACACATCTTCCCAGTCGAACGAAAGCCTCTGGAGTGGTGCCTCTGCTGCTTCTGGGACAGACCTCCCCAGCCATTAACAGGAACACATTTCAGTATAAGGTTTTCCTTATGCAATTAACACAGAGTCACTCATCTTAAAATGGTATTAAAAATATTAATAAACTATAAATAAAAAACTTGAACCCAAGCAAAGACTTTGGCACATGCTCTGTACATGTTCCTGTCATGGGCAAACTGAAACCAAGCATGCTTCTCAGAGAGGGGTATTTCCAGGCTGTTCAGTCTCTGCATCTTACTCACAGAGCTTTACTACTGTGGTAGTTTA
>NW_010332197.1:0-10256 GCF_000700745.2 Antrostomus carolinensis
TTTGACACAGTCTCCCACAGCATCCTCGCTGTCAAACTGAGGAAGTGTGGATTGGATGATCGGGTAGTATGGAAGCCAGGCTCTTCTCAGTGATGCCCAATGATAGGACCAGGGGCAATGGGTGTGAGCTGGAACACAGGAGGTTCCGCTTAAACTTGAGAAGAAACTTCTTTACAGTGAGGGTGCCAGAGCACTGGGACAGGCTGCCCAGGGAGGTTGTGGAGTCTCCTTCTCTGGAGACATTCAAGACCCGCCTGGACACTTTCCTGTGTGATCTCATTTAGGTTCATACTCCGGCAGGGGGATTGGACTAGATGATCTTTCGAGGTCCCTTCCAATCCCTAACATTCTGTGATTCTGTGATTCTGTGTAAAATTCTAGCATAGCAGCGAATGAAAAAAAAAGTCAGCAATCTCAAAAACATAGTGATGAAGGGGAATAAATCTTTTTGTCTTTCTTCATTACGAAGTGCACATATTCAAACAATTCAGTGTCCTGTTTACTAAATAAACTCCAAATATTCCTGAATGTTTTACATAAGAAAAATTATGTTGTTTCTGTTCTTTTATTTTGATGCCAGGCCAACTCATCATGCTACTGTTGCTCAAAAAACCAACCACATATTGTCTAGGGACAACAAAAAGAGACTTGATTTTTATTTCCTTGAGACATAAATAAAAGAGAAATTCAGGCATATTTGAAATTGTAATGAATTTAAATGATTAAAATGTAATTTGAATTATCTTATTTTTACAAATAACTATATAGTTCTAGAATCACTGTTTATTTCCTTCTTCTTTCACATTCCAGGATGGAGTTACTGAAGCTTGTCCCACACTCCTCCACCCTTCACCAGCAGGAAGACTCCAGGTTCTACTCCTTACTTTTACCTCTATGGTTGAGGTACATATACAGCCAGGTAAATACAAAATACGTAACAGATGTTACTTGCTTAGGCCTGCTATAGTAGTGTCTATATGAAAGACATGTATTGTTTTAATTTCCCTTTCTGTAACATTAGAGACCTTAAAATTGTTTCACAAACACATATATGCAACAATGGTTCGTGGCTCTGCCCTTTGCTTAATCCAGGTAACAGTCATTTTAAAAGTCTCCCAATGCCACGTTGCTGTAAATTATAAAAAACTAATGACACAGATAAGCCCAGATGTGGCAGTTCACCAACATGATGTTCACTTTCCATGAGTAGACCAGCAACAAAGCACAAGTCGGAAGCTCCATACTGCCACTACAGCATCAAGTCATTGCTTTTACATACCCTAGACTCAATTAACTTTTATAACAGTTACCGGTTAATTTTGCTATTGTTCATTACAGTCCTCTGGAGATGGGCCTGGTTGAGCTTTGTTACATAACCCAGCTGAGATCTGCTGAGCAGAGGAGTGTGATGGTTCAGATTCCGGCTCACCCTTTGCATACTGTGTTACCTACAGTAGCTGAGGCAGAGTATGTGGCAGCTCTACCCTCAAGAGAAAATGAAATGGGACTTTTCAGAGGAATGAAGAAATTAACTGCTTGGGAGCATGATGAATGTAATGAAAATTTTACCCGAGGTTTGGATATGATTAATTTGACTTGTATCACTATGAACTAACAGTTCAAAAGCTGTTCTTAAATGGTTTGCATCTCTGAATGAATCTGATTTCTTTTAATTTCCATACAATTTTTGTCCTCAAAAATTTTTTTTTTTTTTAAAAGCAATATTTGGGTTCAGAATCATAGCAATTTGTGGGACTATGCTTAATATATCTTAATATGTTAGTAGCATTCATATCGTACTATTATTAAGCTAATACATTAATGGACTAGTTATTAAGAGCTTTACAAAACTGTTCATGGCTTTTTTTTACCCTTACTGTATTTTGTTTTCATGCATAGGAACAACAAACTATCATCCAATTGGTATTCTGCCACTTGCAAAAGTAGACCACTTCTGTGCTGTCCTTAAGTACAAACATAGCAGCCTGATCCTTCCAATATTAGGGCTTGGTCCTTCTCTGACCAGAATATTACTTCTTCTGACTACACAGTGAAATTCCTATTGATCATTAAAGAAAGTGGTAAAACTTTTTATTGTGTTTTCCTGTGATTTAGTTTAATCACAGCAATGTTCTCCCATCCTCTGAGATGGATGGCTGATAGAACTTTGAAGCAGATAAGCATTGCTTCATTCAAAAACACAAGTATTTTTTAAGTGCTATTTTTTTGATTTAAGGTGAAAAGAAAGAATTTAGACCACATCTTCACCAGCACTGGGAAGAGGAGAGTCATACACATATATAGTACACCTAAGACATGTAATATATGTCTTTATCAGATGACCAGCAATTCATCTACATCATATGACTCAAAAAGCAATCAAATTTACATAATGACTTCTCTCAGCAAGAATCTCCCCCATTTTCCTTTTTGATTGAATGGAGGTGAATAAGATAACTTGTGCAGGATGCTTGCAGGTCAAGTTTTCAATAGTTTAGAAAAAAAATAGTATGAGTTTATCTCAGAATTCAAGTAATAATTTAGAACATAAACATAGTAATTTCAAAATAAACAGAAGATTTTCTCAATATATATTACTGCATTGTACTTTAAATAAGTTTTAAAATAAAATCAATTATCAGACCAGGAATAAAGCACACCTACACTATCTGTGACTACCCAGTCAGAATTTTTTGAGGCATATATGCAAACATGGTAGCTACAGAGCAGTCCACTGCCCCAGAATGAGGCAACATTGCTCTGCGTTGTTCTAGATATATAACTGAAGGAGACACTCTGCCTGATCTTTTAGGGTTTTACCTACAGTACCCAAATATTCTGGAAATTAATTTACACTATAAGATGTCACATACAATTTCTCTTCACACTTGACAAGAAAGCTAGAAAATAACAGAATAAACTGGCTGAATAACATGCTTTTAGTTTTGAGCCCAAACTGCAGGACTTGGGCTTTACCCTATCAAAATAAAAATAATATACACAAATTAAAAAAAAAACAACAAAAACATAAATTATCTATTCTTAATTACAACTGCTTGCAAAAATAAAGTTTAAGGTGCATTTTTGCATATAAAGTTGCATTTAGAAAATTATGGTCTAAGTAGTAGTCTTATCCATTATAAGAAAGATCTTAAACTTTATATTATATCTGCTGTTACTGTGAATTTATAGATTATTAAGAATACTTTACTTTTAAAGTTTAGCTTCAACTGTTCAGTATTATTCCTTCCCTTTCACTCTTTACTGTTTAAGTGATCTAAAGCTGCTTTTTGATACCAAGAAAAAAACAGAAGCTTTCTCTGTCAGCTATTTGTAGAAGTAGATGAAGAAAGTTCAACACAGCAGCATACTATATTCCCCATTCACTTCTTTGTATGATGTATGGCCAGATGGTGTAATACAGTGATTAATATTTAGGCCTGCATGTAGACATAGTTAACATAAATTATGTCAAAACCATGTAAATGGACTGAACTTTAATCTTTCTTGTTTTTCTCACCAATCTGAACCACTTTGTGGCCTCACTATCCTCCCACAAAGCACTGTTTTGGCAAAAAAAAAGTTAATCTATATTTCCTCAAACTTAATAGTCACACTGGAACAAAGAGAAGAGTGGTATTGGCAGAAACATTTCAGAAGTGTGAAAGACCAATAACTCATGAATAACAAGTCTCTACTAACAGTTTTAATGAGTGCTTTAATGGTTTAATGGATGGCAATTTAATAGGATTTCTAGTATATTCATTCTGCAGGCTTGTCTTCAACAAAGCTGTCATTAACAAAGAACTGGATTTCTTCATAGCATAACTGTGTAGTATGGGTGTTTTGTGCAAAAGAAATAAAGATTTCTGTAATACTGTTATTACTCTCCCATGCTTTGACTAATCTTTCAGCTATTGTGTTCTAAATGTTTGGCTGCTGAAAAAAAGTCTGATCTGTTACTGAGAAAAGACTTGAACAATATTTACTAGTACAATGCACCATCCGTAAAATAGTTCTTTGGCTATGAATCATGGTAACCAAAATGTGTTTCCATAAGAATTTCAAACAACCCCCCTGCAGTAAGCTCTGTACCTGCTCACTCTGAAGTTTTCCTTTACACTACTAAAACAAGAGGCAAACGTTCCCTGCTGTGATTGTGAGTCTTCCAGGAGTATATCCTGGTACAGTAGTGGGGAAGGAAGAGTATGACAAAATGCCACCCTTCCTGGTGTAAGCTGACATACGTCTGCCTGCCCTGCAACAGTGCTCTACTAAGGGTCACTATGCCAGAAAATTAAAAGCCAGCAGGTTTGGATCTTTGCGTGAGGGATTGTGAGTTACTGTGTAGGTTTCACAAGCCCAGAATGGGAAGGAAGCATGTCTTGTAAAGAATTTCCCAGCACTGTAGGTGGTGTGTTTGAGGCTCAGATTAAATAATCAAAAAGCACTGGGTCATGGAAAATGAAGAAGATAAATTTAAGAAGATGTCAATGCAACTAGACTTTGCACAACTGGAGAAAGTAGTCAGCTACCCATAAAATTAAAGAATTTGACTCTCTTTTACCAGTCAGCATTTGCAATGAGAATTTCATATCATAGCTTATGAATCTATAAGAGGATGCTATTGTATTATGAAGGAAACTTGCTAATAGAATGAGATTTACAAACTGTATTACCAAAACATGAATGTTAGATGCACAAACATTAATACACAATCATGGCAACTTGCCAACTGGAAGTATGTTTTCATATTAAGGCAGTGTTTTTCACATTGCACTGTAAAGGCTGCCAGTTTGAAGAGACATGGGGGGACAAATGCACATTTTTTGTATTACTAAATCTTCTTTGGTACTCAACTATAAGTTTGTATCCTGGTCCTAAAACCAGTTAAAAAATGCACAGATGAAACATTTCCTGTTGATTCTCAAAGGAAAGTGACCCAACTGTTCAAGAGCAGCTAGAAATGTAACTAAGGCTTTTGCCAAACTCCTCTCAGGAACAAAGATATTTCCCCTACAATATCAAACTAATATTCCTATGACCAAATGAGATAATGTAAAACCTGATTCCAATGGAATCAAACAAGCTATATATGCATGTAACTAAAGTATACTTGAGGAGAAAAATAACCATTATTTGAAAACATCTTTGAAGAAGAGTCTCTTACATAAAAAACTTTAGAAAACCTAACTTTTTAAGAACCAATCTCACTGTTTTTTATTTCTTTGCCTCTAGTTTTAAGTGTAATCTGTTTATTCCCCATCTGCAAGTAAAATCCTTTGTTAGTAATATCATAATCAGTTGCAGTGGAAATAGTTTTGTGTTGAAAACAGAGGATTACACTCAAGTTCAGACAGGAAATATATATGAGGACCAGAAGAGTACTTGAGTAATGTAAAACATTGCTCAGTTTAAATATTTTTGTGATTTAAGCATCCTGTGGTTTTGTTTTATATAGCACATGTAATACAGAAGCTCTTAAACACTAAACTTTGTAATTGTCTCATGTGAGACACTGGTGCTGTTTTAAAATTTCAACATATTTTTAAATTACTTTCAACTTTTATTTTTTAAGAAAGGAATAAAGGAGTGAAATTCTTCACTGATTCCTCCATTTCCTTCCGCAAAACCCCTAAAAATATTGCAAACAAATATTTCTAAAAAGCTCCCCAAAACTCAGTTTTACCTATAATGACCTACATAGTCTGTCCTTGAGTAATCTTTCTTGCTATGAGAAGTGGAATACTTTTCTCCTCCTACACATATCACTGTTTTCAGTTGGGCAAAATAAATCTGATATTTATGACAGTATTTGACTGCCTTGTGGAAAACATCTCTTGTGAAATTCCTTGTCAAAATAGCATTACATATCAGACCAAAATCTAGCATCCTAATATGATAAAACCAGTTCTTTTATCTGAATATTCTTTTAATTATATAAGCATAAACAAATACTGTTATCCCAAGGAAGCATTCACAGCACAAAGGAGATAATACACTGCAATAAATCTTGACTGGTGCCACTTCACACTCCTGCATTATGTCTTTAAAACTCTCTTTCACAACTATCCTGCTGGCTCGGAAACTACTCTAGGTGGAACTAAGCACCAACCAACCTAGGTAAATGCAACAGCATATGTGATATTAATAAGAAGACAAGTAACTTTTCATCGTTCACTGACTACGCTAATTGTTTCTCAATAACTGGAGCACATCCTACAAAAGTAAAGTTACAGAATACCAATAAATGATGTTTGTAATATTAGAAAGAGGAAACTATTGTAAAGAAAAGAATAGAAAACAAATTTTTGCTGAGAAGAAATTGATTTTTGCATATGAGTTACTATTATCTGTAATGATATGGCAGTTAAGTGCAGCTGTTTCTTTGGTACAGATTAATTCAGTAGGTTATCTTTTCTTCATGGACTTTTAAAGTGTTTCATATCAATCACATATTTTACATACGCTTCTATTATATAAAATCTATTGTGTTTTAGTGTTCAGTGTTTATCTTGTTGCAGTTTTGAGTACTCTATTCAGTAACTTTTCTTCTGATCACAAATCTTACCCACTGATACTGAAAAGCTACAATAAAAGTTGTAATAATACAGCAGTATGGCACAGAGTCAAAATGCATCTTCATATTTTCCAGTCCTTGGTGATAAAGCAAAAGACTGGCCGTAATTTACAGAAAGAAGTCTGATGAGGAAATACATTAAAATTATATAGAACTTCTTGTAACATTAGTGAACCAGTGCACACACATACATACACAGTAAATCAAACAATAGTACATTGAGGCCAGTAGTGTAATTTTCGTGTTGCAGAGACAGGTTCTTACAGAAAAATGTTATTAACCTGAATCTACTTCCTTAATGGTATAAGCTATGACTACAGATCTTGGATAATAAATGTGAAACTATTTTACAGGAATCTGCTTTGGAGGAATAGATTTTTTGTTCTACGTTATAGGAGGAAACTACTTTACAAATACATCTAGTGCATTGCATAAAGTAGGAAGAACATTACTGTTCTGATTCTGTCTATCTCCATGACCACTTTTTATTGTTAAATTCTGAAGCCTGAGTTAAGGAGGAGTATGATATAAAGGTCAGTTCCTTATGAATATGACTTTCTGCTCAGCAGCTGTCAAGTCCATATGGAGTCTTGCATTACATAAAAATCCCACTCAAACTGCCAAAGTCAGCAAAAACCTCATAATAACCAGTTGGGGTCAAGAATCTTGTCATTAAATTAGGGAAAACAAAAGAACTATATGACATAAAGGGTATATCATGTTAATAAGGTAAACTAACATTTTGTTAAGGCTTGGGGATTACAAGCTAATAATAATTAATGATGGTTTATGAAAAATCTATTTTTAAGTAGAAATGAATTTTATTGAGAAGAGGACATAGAGCTATCTATATTAAAACTACATAACCACTTTATCCAACAGGTGAATTATAAATTTACTTAAATCTGCAATAGTTATAATCATTGAGGTTTAGCCCCTGTTCTCTCAAGATATCTGGTATTCAATGTAAAGTTGTGAGAGAAGTATCATGACAGAAGTCTTCATTCTTCTTGTGATCATCCTCTGTAAGAGCTAAGTTAGGAGGAATCCTGAAGAAGACATTATGAAATAGTTTCTGAAGACCTGTAGACCTGTAGAACTAGGAACTCCTCCAATGAATGACATCAAAGCTTAGAAAACACTACAGAGATGGAAGATGATCTATGTTGCAGAACACACTTCTTTACTACACCATAGCAATGAAGGAGTTCTACCTTTTTTTTTCTTTCTCGCTGTTTTTTTTTTTTCCCCCTGAGACTATATAGATTATACTATGCATATCACTACTTTTTTCCAGTACCTACTTTCCCAGCTTACCACATTACCGTGGGCATTTCTTTCAGAACCACAGTGCAGAGGGATGGAGTTTGGACTTATTATTTCTCAACTAGATTTCACATAGGATAAAAAGGAACCACCAAAAGCCCCCCATTTGTGAAGCTTTGTTCCAGATGAATGGAGAACAATGGGTTGAGTTTGGGATTATTTGAAGAAAGCAATCCTGTCTTCTCTCATGGTCCAGGTCTACAAAGAAGTTTTCCTTCACATATTCTAGGAGGGTGCAAGGAGGTTAAGGGGTTTCACTAGAAAATGATGCCAGAGGGTATAAATTTGTAGTGGAGACCGTATGCAGATGTGTGACTCTGTGAGAGAACTTTTTTCTCTCTTTTAGAAGTAGTGAAGAGACAGGGAGGTTTCTGTCTGTGTGAAGAGAAAGAGGGAATAGGCAAGGAAGTGATAACTCTTCCAAAAAGATAAAAACAAACCTGTATGCAACTTTGATCAGAAATTCTGATCAAAAGACATTGGATGGAACAGGAGCAAGGATGGAACAGGAACAAGTATTCAAATACTTCTGAAGAGCTGAAAATTGTGCATAAAATATGAAAAGAAGTGTTTGAGTTGTGAAACAAGTAATTCTTTTGAAGTAGGAACTAAAGTAGGGTGTGCTAAAAATAATTAAAACATTATTTTGAAATGGAGCTAACCATCTGAAAGAAATTTTGTAAACTGGATGAGAAGTCAGTGTTCATCAGGGAACTGTGTATATCTATTTTATTTTATGGTATCAGAAAGTTCTTATAATAGTTGTTATAGAATATCAGTATATTTTTGAGGAATTTCACTGATGCAATGTAAGAAATTCCATAAAATGTAAAATAAAATAATGGAATGTGAAGGAGGAAAGGGCATTGTGAAAAAAAAATCATCAGTGGTAACTGGTGAAAAATGTTTTTTTCCCAAATGGCAATTAACTGAAGGATGTTATTACTACTATTAAAGGTCAGTGGTTTCCCGAATGTTACACCTTTAACTTTTGAAGATGAAAAATATCTTTTTCCTTCTGTGTCACCAATTCAAACATAATCTGAAGTGATAATAACTGGACTGTTATCATTGGTACCCATTTCTCCCTTGAAATGGCATAGATGCTTTTAAGGGACATTAGTGAAGACTGCTGCTGAAAGAGAAGTTCCCAATCCCCAAACACAAATGTTCCCACCAGCACCATTGTGCTGGCACTAGCACTCATGTAGCCATGTGGTGAGCTAGCTCAGGGAACTGATCCAACTGAAAATAGCAAAAAAAACCCCCAAACAATTAGTTTTCAGCTGAATCTATTTCCTGAGATAATCCTTGAACAGCTGCACATGCGCTACTGCCAGGATTGGCACAAGAGAGACAACAGGAATACACAGCCAAGACAGGGAGATGACTTACAGTGATCATCCAACTGCAGCCTTAGTCCACTGCCTAGACTAGACGATGAAATCAAATACCAGTACTTTCCACTAATTCTCTTTCAAAATGGATGAACTTTTTACTCTAGATGGAAATGAAATGGTTATCTCTAAAGCTGAAAGATAAATGTTGAACACCCTTGGGCAAAGCAATGTGAATGAAGCTTGATGTTGATGTACAGTTGCCCACATGTCAGTCTTGAATACCTGATTACTCTGCCCCAGATGGTATGTTTTGTAAAAAAAAAAAAAAAAAAAGAATGTGAAAGATGGGCTATTTACACAGACTGTAAGTTCTGGACGAACAGAGACTAAGAATTTAATGACTTAATGTATCTTCACAATGCTAGCTATAAATGGTTAAGATTACCTTCTCAAGTTTATTTTAATGATTTAAATAATAAAGGAAATAAAAAAATCAAAACTTTTAAGTTATATTACAGCATAAGAAGAATCATGTCATCTCCACAACTTGCTCAAGACATAGCAAAGGTGTATTGTTTGCTTTTAGGACTTGCAATGATTTTTTAAATCTATTAAATGGAATTTCCTACACAGATATTCCAAGGAATTTACATATAGTACAACAGAAAATTATTGTCAGATTTGTACCAAATATTAGCTATTTTAATGGTGAACACTCTGTTACATAGATTTCCCTGTCTCTTTATATGCTACAATCTTTGTACTTAAGAACACAGGATTTACACACAAAAATGTGAGAAGGCACTCCCACATTTTTTGTGATTGCAACAATAAATAGCAATCCTGAGATAGCTTTCAAATAAATCTATTTCCATGAATTGTTGAGTCTGTATTTTCCTTTTGACATCTAATGAGAGTATTTTTTAGAGAAGTCTTAGGGTCTTCCTAAAAATGATGATGGGGTCACAACATTATGATGTTGTGATGGGGTCACAACATTGGTGGACAAG
>NW_010332198.1:0-48491 GCF_000700745.2 Antrostomus carolinensis
ATATATATGCATTTACATATAATTGTAGAAGAATCCATGGGGGTTTTTTTGTCAGCTTTCCCCAAAATAGCTTACACTTAAACAAACCATGTCTGGATGACTCAAATCCAACTGCAGAAATTCAGAAGATTCAGAGTTACTGAGAATGTGAGTTAGATGAAAATTTTTCCTGTAACATTAACTCCAGCTGTTGGTTAGCTTTGTAAAAATAAGTTTCTAAATAGCAAAATTCTCAAACCCACATGTAAGCACATGAATAATTCTGTTAGTTTCAATAAGGGAACTAATTAAGAATGCCTAAATCCAGAATTTAACAAGATGAAGCAGTAGTGATCTTTAATGAATTAGCATTACTTGATGGAGTCACAAATATCTGACTGGTCACCCTCCAGAAAACATGGAGGCAGAAAATGCCAGGTGGACAGTAGCCCAAAATTAGGGATCCTTTTCTAGACTGCTTCAAGAAACAAGATTTGGTAAGTCATAGCTCTTAGGTGTATTTGGGGCCATGAGTATCTGGGGAAAAATAACCCAAACAAACAAAAAAAACCCCAAATACATCTGAAGTTGTAGCTCCACAGAAATCAAATGGAAGTCAAATTTCTCTCTTCTCACCTTCCCAGGATGTTTGGGTATTCCATCCAGGAAGCTTCTTCTCTGGCACATGAAATGGCCCACCATACCAAGGGCTTCACAGCAAGGTGGGTCCAACACAGCACTTACGATCACTTCAAGGCACGGTCCCTGACGAGGATTATTCCCCCAGCACCCTCCCTGCATGCTGGCAGGTCTGTAAGTCAAGAAGTAATTGTGTTTAAGTTGTGTTTTGCTCAGAGATTTTGTACTCCCTGGCTTCAGAGTGTGTCAAGACCAAAGCAGCTGTTAATTGTATGAGGCAAATGCATCGTTGTTCTTGATTAGGCACTTCTGATGTTGGAAGCACGTACAGATTCCTAATCTGAACAAACTCAGGTAAATTAAAGTGATGGAGGGTTGTTAATATATTTAAATGAAATGCAAGATAAATTTCTTTACTGGAAAGAAGAATCAAATTCCTTTTGATAGCATTATGAACAATGTGTTAATTTTCCTTTCCAGTAGCTACCTTTTAATTGCCAACAATTCAGTACAGTTTTCACATCAAAAGCTATCTAGGATTTTTCCTGATTCTCATAAAACGGGTGACAATGTTGCATTTTTACTGCTGCAGTTCTAAATTTAACTGTTTTAATCATCTGATTATTAACCTTGACATGAAAAGTGACAGAGGCCTTTAATGGTTTAATAACTCAGAGGAGTCCTGGAGTTTGAATTGAGTTCATAAATGTGGCTTAGAATTGATATATGTTATCTTCAGATGATTAGACACCATATCCTTGAAGGATAAGGAAAAGCAGCTTAAACTGAAAGATCTCTGTAGAAATAAAACTTTGCTTGGGATTGTTTGTTATCACATCCCCAGACACGATGCCTTTTATAACTGATATATTCCAATGTGATACTGAATTATTTTGGCATTCCATGCTATCAGAGGATGGAGAGCAAACTTCTACCATTAGAAAAAATGCGTTGTTGTCCTGGTTTTGCTAGGAGAGACTTAATTTTCTTCTTAGTAGTTAGTATAGATGTGTTGTAGCGTCAGTGTGGGATTTGTTATGAGAAGAATGTTGATAAGGTTCTGATGTTATTAGTTGCTGCTGGAACCCAAGGTCATGGTGTTTGGGTCGTTTGCGAGTGGAAAGGACTGGGAGGGAGAAGCGTAGTAATTAGCAAAACCCAAAATTGACATTTGGATGTGCCAATGAGATATTCCACATCATATCACGTTATGGTCAGTATATTAACCAGAGTTGAATGGAAATCAGGGGTATTCTCTTGGGGATCACTTGGGCTCTTGCTCATCTGGGTTTGGGGACTGTCTCTGCTCCAGGATCGCTGGCTGGGGCAGGCTGGGAATCAGTCAGCGGGTGGAGAGCAACTGCACTGTGTATCACTCATTTGTATAATCTTTTATCACTGTTTTTATAATTTTATTTTAAGTAGTAAATAGTTTTTATCTCAACCCCTGAGTCTTCTTGCCATTTTTATTCCAATTCTCTCCTCTGCTCCCTGGAGGAGCGGGAGCTGAGAGTGAGAGGGGGACTGTGTTTGGCTGCAAACCAAAAGGGTGAAAGCACCACACACACACACACACACATATATAAGCACACCTATGTGTATGTGTGTTACGTATGTGTGTACACTCCAAACTCTAAGTAAGGATGAAAGGCCATTTTTCTGAGTGTGCATTTATATGCAGCTAAATTATGCAGCTTCTGAATTTCTTTGCTGAGGATGTTACTGTTGTTGGTCCCGCGGCGCAGGCAGCATGTTCATTGTAGAGGCACTTCATTTAATGTGTCTCTCTCTTTGCTTTGTGACACGAGTGATTTTGTGCTGCTATCACAATCTGTACAGCTTCTTCCCGTTGGCATTTTCTCTCAGTAAAATGCTGCTGTCGCACCCCTTGCAGTCCAGCCGCTGCTGACGCTGAAGCCACGACATTCAGCCCACTTTGTGTCTTCTCTATAGGTCACAAGTTTTTCAAAATACAACCTTCTGGGCTGTTTTTTTATTACCCTTATGCTGATAATATCATTCTTTCCAGCCTTGTGTTTAAGTTCTTTTTATATCTCATCTTCCAAAGCTCCTTCTGGTGTTAAGCCAGTTGATGGTTATAGTGTTTGAATAATAAATGTAATTTGTCAGTTCAAATAAAAAACTCCCATCTCTATTTTTTTTTTCATGTTACTGTTCCTTTTCTTGTAAATCTTGACTACTTGCTCAGTCTAATGATCTTGATCTTTATAACTTTGTCAACAAATGGAATGGTCAAACAGCTTCTCAGCAGAACACATTCCGGGGGCAGAGAGAGCTGTGCTTTGTGCGAATTTGCTTCCCACTTGGTTCAATTTGTTGCAGTGTACTCTTAGTCTTTTAAAGTATCAGTGGCATCTCCAGCACTATGAGTTTTTCTACTTGCTCCCTCTTTTTTAATACATGATGTGCAAGAAAGCAAATCATAATGTTAATTTACATAGTAATGTTTTATTTGCTTTTTAACCTACTAGTAGGAGCCTATTTTTCTTTTTCACTGACAACCTAAGGTGTTTCACCTTTATTTGCTAAAAGCTTCTGTCCTCTTTTAAAATGTACTGGTTTTGAGTTGATCTGTATTTTCCATCTCAACCTGTATATGTACACACACACATATATATATATATATATACACACACACATACACACTTACATATACGTGTGTTATATATTAACATATATGTATACACAGGAAATTCCACAGCATTATGTTGGGGAAGTCTGAGAACAGACCAGCAAAGCCAAGTAAAGTCAGAGAATTGAACCCTTCGAGGAAGATCCTTGCAACTCTGCAAAGATACAGATGAAATTGGACTAAGGAATGAGGCAGTTGGTTTGCATGTTGTCTTTTCAGAAGATCCAGGAAGAGGTAAGCTGCTGCAGTGGTGACTAGCTGGGGCTCACATAGAATCATAGGATCATTTGGTTGGAAAAGACTTTTGAGATTGAGTCCAATCATACCTGTCCACTACTAAACCATCTCTCTGAGCACCTCATCTACCTGTCTTTTAAATCCCTCCATGGATGGGGACTCAACCACTTCCCTAGGCAGCCTGTTCCAATGCTTGAGAACCCTTTCAGTGAAGAAATTTTTCCTGATGTCCAATCTAAACTTCCCTGGTGCAATTTGAAGCCATTTCCTCTTGTTCTCTCACTTGTTACTTGGGAGAAAAGACACACATCCACACACCCTCCTTTCAGGGAGTAGTAGAGAGTGAGAAGGTCTCCCCTCAGCCTCCTTTTCTCTAGACTCTCTAGTCACCATCTGACTTCATGGTTTTCTCTCTCTATTGAAGCCGAGTTCCTCCCCAAATCCTAAACTGTCTAGTTTTTGTCTCTTTCTATGTTTTATACAGATCTCTCTTGTCTAATGACTCTAGTGTCTCACTCCATCACTGGCCATACCGCTTTGGTTGTATCTTTGCATCAGACTAGTAAAAAAATAAGTTGGTAGAGAAATTATTCTCTTCTGCTGTCATTTCACTCTGTTTTATCCCAGCTAAGGGAGGAAAATTGTCAGCTTACTGCTTGCAAGTGGCCACGTAAGCTGTGATGCTGCCTAACGGAGAGCCGATAGAAAAAACTGAGGTAGCCAATGGAGATTTGGGAGAAATGGGAGCCTGAGGACAGTAGTGTTTATTTTGCAGCCCTAAGAAAAGACCAATATATTATTGTAAGGGTTGTAAAAGTTGATTAATGCCAGTACTCTACTTCCCCTCTCTGTAGTGTGCAGGAAAAGAGCCTGTATAAGTCAATGAATGTTTTGCCACTGCCTTCCGTGATTGGGCTCCAGATAAACAGTGATTCATGGAGCCACTGACATGGTAAATGTGAAAAATGAAAATGACCTATCCATTAACTTAATCATCATTCCATCCCTTCTCTAAGGCAAATAAAGTGCTAGATGGAGGCAGATGTTGTTGTAATTGAGGTCTTTTTTCTTATTTGAAGGGACAAATTTCTAAAGGTCGTTGATGGAACTTGATGGAAATAAGCCTTTAAAGTGTGAATATTGATGGCGAAGCAAGTGAGCCTTTGGAAGGAAGACTGTGCAAAAAAACATAACTATTTAAAAAAAAAATATGGGTCAAATTCTTCTCTCACTCAGGGCACTATAAATGGGAAGTCATCTAAAGAAATTATTGACTTCAGTGTAAATGAGGGCACAGCCTTCCTCACTGAAATGAACTTTAGATTTTAATCCTCATATAGGAGAAGAGAACAAAACAAAATTTACTATGATTTTTGCCACAGCTCTCATAGAAGCAGCGAGAAAAGATTGAGTGTCTCACATCCTTAAGAAAGTTCCTTTTTTCTCCCCTTCTTGGATCTGCCTTCCTCTTGCAACCCACACACATTGTACCTGGCAGGGACTTGCCTTGGTGTGCTGGCAGAGCCACCTCCGACCCTCAGCAGTTCTCCCCATGCTCAGGTGTGCAGGGGCTGCTCTCCTGCAGGGCATCCTACCAACTGCCCACGTGGAGAGAAAATTAAATTCTTCTCTATATTAGAAACCTGGATATTTAGTCCTTATAGTCCTAGAAAACAAGCTGAACAAATGGTGGAAGCATTGATATACTCACAAACGTACAGACTGGAAGGAAGAGAGAATCTATCAGTTTCTGTTTTAATTACTTTTTAATTACTGTATTGTCCTCTGACTGGGTTTGCTTTATTCTTTTTCTTTAATTCTCAGTCTTATGATGTGGCATCAGTAATCTTATATTTGTCTTGCCTCTACCTTCTCTGTGCTTTGCTCAGAAACTGGATATTGCTATATGGATGGTTTTAAATTATTTTTGGAAGTTCAGAAACTTATGTAGACACTAGGAAGAGGTGAGCTTTTGTTTTAATTCTCAGGCCAAATTATATCTAACTAGAATTTTTATGCTTTCAATTTATTGAAAAATACATATCCCAATGTAGGTATGCTGTTTGTTACTCAAATAATATTTTTACATAAGAGCAATTCCTCCACTGAAATAATAGTAATATATAGTTGAATACATATTTAATACATACTTTTATTGTTTTATTCAGCATTTAGAATATATCAATATATTTTATTTGCCTATTATTAATAATTCTTTATATGAAATGCATCTAGATTTATAAAGATAAAAATAACATCCTTAGCAAAAACTTACACAGATTTTTAGAGCAAATGTTTATGGCTACTAGAAATTTTGAAGGCTGTCATTTGTAATGCTTTCCTGACACAAGCTTAGCTGTCATAGCACAAACAGCCCTACTAAAATTCATCTCCTTTGGACAGCTGGTATGGTGTGATACCTAGCAGATAAAAGAAATCAAGGAGAAGAACCAGAATAGCCTAGAATACAGGAGGGAGATAAAAAGCATCACAAGTAACAGTCTCTTTCTTAGCCAAAAAAAAATAAAAAATAAAAAAATAGAGGAAGTCAAATAAGTTAATCCTTCTGAGAATAACATATCGCTCAAATATCCAGCTCCTCTCCAGGCAAAAAGAAGATAAATTTACCAACATCCTAGGAAAAAAGTGTGGATCGATGATGAGAATTATGCTGCATGATAGCTAACTGTAGTACCATAGGAGCAGAGAGCAGAGCAATAGAGATGTTTTGAGCAGGAACATCAGGGAGAAGCTGGCAGGAGAAGGGATTGTCACCGTAAGGAGAAGTGACAGCTGGGAGGATGCTAACCACTGTTTGGCGTGCTTGAGAAATGCAGAGACAAAATTAACTAGGCAGAGAGACATAGACAGAACAACAAGATTGCTGAGGAAAAGAAGTGTGGCAGGGATTAAAGAGATCAGTCGGGAGGCAAAATAAATGCAGATGAAGTTCAAAATATGGATAGCATCTAAAAGGTATGTGTACCTCACAAGGCAGATTGCTCTGCAGATTAAACAGAAGAACTCCTGGGGCTTTGTAAGGCAGAAAAACTCGAGTTGGCTTTCACTAGTCTGTGGGAACTCCTCAAAGAGAAGTGTAGGTTGTTGTTTTCAATAACATTTACTATGGGATACTGTAGTAAAACTCTGGTTTGATTCTTGGAGGAACCATATTGGGCTAGTCTTTCAAATAGTTGTAATAAACAATGCTGAGCCTTTATATACTGCAGCAATAGCAAAGACCAGTTTTTATTAGCGCTCCGGTGTTCCCCCCATTGCCGTGGTATCCACCCTGCACAGAGCTACTAATTCTATTTCTATCACTATTATGCAAGAACCTACACAATACAAAAGTAATGGTTGCATTGGGATTTTTGCAAGTTAAAAAGTTGCAAGGTAAACTTCAGGTAAACCTAATAAAAAGGTTTCCATGTTAACAATAGCTTTGCAGAAATTCACTTTCCATAAGCATTCATGTTATTTCAAATGTAAGTAGCATTTTTATTTTGTAGTAAGATAAGAGAATAAATATTGATTACATAATTCGCGGAATTGAGCTATTTTGGAAGGCTTTTACATCTCTGTAAATACCTGTGGAAAAGGGATGGCCTTTTCGTAGTCTGTGCTGGATAGACTTACTATTTGTTCCTCTCAGCCCTGTGAAAGCTAGATTTTGAAAACCACATAGTGCCTTTAAGCACTTCTGAATACTTGGCCACCAAAATTAAGGCACGTTAATACAACCTGCTAGGCTAACTTGCTGTGGTGAGATTTTTCAGTCCAGGCAAGATGGGCAGTGCACAATTTCCACAGGGATTTGAGGTCTTTATCTCGCTTTTATTTTTGCTCTGGAGTCATCCCTGAAATCTTTCTCTATAGCTTTGAAAAAAATCTGTTCAGTGAAATTTTCCCAAAGCTACATAGAGGATCACTCTGTGATGTCTCTAAGTTTCTATTTTCTCTGTCAGGCAGTAGCCATTGCTATAAACTGAGGACGTTTATTTGGCTATGCCTAAGGTTTTACCATTTTCAGAGTGAATATCTGCTGACAAAACTAACTGACTTCTGCAAAAGGGTTCATAAATATCCCCCCTTTACTACATCAATCAAGTTTTCAGGCAGAATCTGACCAAAGAGTGTTTATTTGGCTATGCCCAAGGTTTTCCTGGTTTCAGTTACCATTTTCAGAGTGAATACCTGCTGACAAAACTGATCAAGTTTTCAGGCAGAATCTGACCAAAGAGTGCTCTCAGAATCCCTGCACTTTCACTGTTCTTAGGAAATTTGATTTTGATTACTAAAAGGGATCTTTTGCCTATTTCTGTGCAGAAATTCTTCTGTTTTATAGCTAGTGATGTATTTTTCAAGCTTGCCTGACAAATATGAGAGAGTCAAAATATAACAGAAAATTAGATTCGAGGATAGATTTAGCAGCATCTAATCTGGTCATGGTTTAAGGCTTGCCATTGCTTAAAAAAAAAAAAAAAAGCAATATTTGATCTGATCTTTCTGCCCAAATGAGATTCCTTTTTAGTCATTATTTTGGTATATAATCACCAAAATGTGAACTGAATTCACTCAGCATATTGCTAACGCAACAGTAAGTAGGCAAGCAAGGAGCAGCAGCTGGCAAACATAAGTTCATTTAGTATATTACTAGAACTATTTTTCGGGCACCTGTAAATATTGGCAATATGGTTTTGCTACAATTCTGAATATTTCTGTTTGAATTAGGACAACTCAGCCCACACAATATTACTTGGGATAAAAGTGCCTGTGTTATCACTCAAGTGCTATCTGCAGTTTGAACATACTTTGTATCGCTAAAGCCCATGAAGCATGACTTGTCTTGATTGTTATCATCAGGCTTTATTGCTGGATGTTTTCCACTGACACATTTATACAAATGCAAATAGAAAAACATAAAATGTTCACCCTTCTATTCAAGCCTCGTGATTCACTTGGTGTGTACAAAAATCCACAGTCTTGTCCATTACATCCTCAACTCTTCCAAATTTCCCTGCCTGTCCTTCACACCTAAGCCATCTGTTTGTCATTTCTTGGCAATCCTCGTGCCTCTTTCACAAACGAACCATCTGCTCAGAGCTTTTAAACTTCTATTTACAATACATACTCTTTTATCTATTTTACAACTCTTTGCATATGTCAAAATTTTAATTACATAGTCACATATTAGGATGTCATCGGCTCAGGGGGCTTTTTCTAACAGCAGTGTCTGTGATGGGCTAGAAGGCATTTAAAATGTGTTTTATGGCTCGCTGATATATGATATTTATGAAGAGTGCACCAAATTTTGAAGTGAAGAAACGGATGGTGTGTGAAATCAATAATTGTTCCAAGACACCTCCAAGTGATTGATGTCTACATAATTCTATAAATGCTATTGCTTTATTAAAATACAATAACAATATTAATTCATATGAAAATTCACTTTGGCTAACAGCTAATGCATTTAAATTTCATATAATCTAATGCAGTCCTACCTCCTGTTAGGTTGGGGAAAAATAAAAGAGGTTTCTTTCCAGAAATTTACTAGATAGCTCAGTTCTCATAAAATACAAGAAAGTATGAATTATTTTTATAAATGCTAATAAATATGATTAAGTTATCCACTTTCCAAAGAAGGAGAGCAAAACTGCTCTTGCTAAACAAAAAAACAGCTAAGAAAATGTAAAAGTACCACTTATATTCCAAGTACTGAACATACATACAAAATGCCCACAGGCAAACAAAGCTTTTCCTCACTCCATTCAGGTGGAGTTTCATCCACGCAGATGAAACACTTTTCATACAAATTGCTGAGGAATGTTCCCTGTTCTTTCAGGATGCATTTGCTGAGTTGTTACTATTTTAGGACACTACCTATTTTGCATGGTGATCAAGAGTGGAAGGAGTTTTAGTAAGATGAGGTGTTAGAGAAAGAAGCAGCAGGTCTCTCACCACATGGTTCATGTAATGAAAGAAAGGAATTATTGAGCATTAGCAGAATGAGATTCTCTTTTTCTGGACTTCAAGGGCTTTGCCTGAGTCCATCCTTTCTGCTTCTTAAGGTGTGAAGGCTGATCAACTTGTCTTTAAAAATGAAGGCTATACTAGCAATGAAATCTACTAATACATATAAAATGCATTGGTAGGGAAATGTTGTTATCTTTGGCTTTGAAAAAAAAGCCCAAAAACCACCAATCTTGAGAGAAATACAAACTGGTTCAGTGCTATCAGAAGAAGGGCTCCCACTGAAGCACGGATGAGATGAGTCTGGTTGCACCAGAGCTGATCTGGAATGGAAGTGGTGACTTGGAAATCACCCTGGCTCACTTGCAATGTCTGTGTAACTTTTCAAGAACTAGGATATGTATAGAAACCTCTGCTGCTCCATCTATTGCAGGGAGGACTGAGAGCTACACAGACGTCCTATAGAGCAGATCCCAATCAAATCAACATTAAGTACAAAAACACTTGCAAGTGTCTAAATGAAAAACCTTGGAAATAGCTTAATTTACTGCAAGTACAATTGTAGGAAACAGTTGTTGAAATGCAACAACTTAGGGCAACTCCATCTCAAACTGAGCACAGAATCACTCCAAACCACTTGACAGTAAATTGATCTGTGAATGTATTGCAGGTGGCTGCTCCATGGCAGACATACATAGACACATGCCTGAAGACCAACAGAAGACCAGCTGGTGGGAGGCAGGATCATAAAGATGACTTTTCCACAAATGCCACAGACACAATACTAGAAGTAAACCTCTGAATAAACCTGATTCAGAGCTTAAATAACCCCATCCTTAGGACTCCACGGCTGATTGCTAGACTGACAAATACAGCTGTAGAATGGCACCATGTACCATTTTGTATGTCATTTGCTTCAGGACAGCTGGGAGATGGGATCCTGGAGAGAGAGAGAGAGTCTACAACACAATTAAATCCCATCAGGGAAAGTGCATCTTTTCCCTTTCATTTCCAATTTTTCCCTTGGCACTTTGTTACTCTCAAAGACTTTCCATGGTACCATACACCCCGGTATTTCTGAGAGTAGGGTTAGCTTTGCTGCAAGGTAGTGAGATTAATCAAGCATTTTGATTACTACTTTGCTCCCATCTAGTTCTGCACACAGAGTGAAATATATTTTTTTGTGAAATTTTATCAGCTTGGCTAGAATAAGCAGCTGTCCTAAGTCTAAAATTACACAGAATATTGGAGCAATTCCAAGAGAGCTATTCTAGGCATGCAAATGGAGGAGACAGTCCCACCTTTTTTTTGTAACTGATTAAGGTACATAACTAAAGCCTGGAACTTTGAGAAGAGACCCTTCCCTTTTAATTACACCTCTTTTTTAATGGCATAGATTTTGATATCACCTGCATAACACTGATAGAAATTTTAATATCTCCATCTAATGCTATTGTTTACATATCTGCAATGACAGCTTCTTTATAGACATTAAGGGAATCAAATTCTTACAATATTTTAAAAACTTCTTTGAAAGATTGTCTGTGATGATCCCTCAATTTACCAACTGATTTTCCATTACCTATCTAGGGCTGCACAAACTAATGATAACAGATTTAAGTCATCTTCAGGCATTGTGATTCCTCTTCACCTATTCAAACAGTGGGGATTATACTCATAACGCAGATCAATATTACCTGATTTAATACCTCATTTTCAGTTGCTTTCAAATCCTCAAATTTAATTAAGTAGCCTGAATGATCAGCTACATTGTTATGGAGGACTTTCAGGTTTTTTAAAAAGGCATTCACTTTGGAAACAGGTTTAAGGAACAAGACATCATATTTTTTTACATAAAAATTCTTATAAATTTTCAGTTGAAATGCTTTAATGTTTCTGTGGTTTAAATGAGTGACTTGGAACACCTTTTCTGTTCTTCCTAAGCTGATAAAGAATAGTAGACAACAAAATCAATTTCTTTCAGTGTGGACTTGTCTAAGTTACAGATCCAAATAAAGAAAACTCATTAGATAATAACTCTTCCTGTGGTGTCAACATCAGTTACCTCAGTGCTTTTTGCGCTGTTTCTGTACCAGCAAAACAAGAGTTTAGAATCGATTGATCTATATTTTCTCACCAAAGATGACACAAAAATATGATCTTCTGTGATATATCTGCTCTTTTTTTATTGCGTATATACAATGAATTCATAAATATTTTATGAAAACCTTTCACCAAAAGCTCTTGCAATTCTATAAAAATGCCTGCTTGTTCTGTTTTTTGAGACGCAGGAGGATTGATATTTGGAAAAATGATGGACTTCAAAAATAACTTTGGATTCTCTCTCCTGCTTCACTGATGCAAGCTGCTGTGAAACCAGGGTGAGTGGAAAGTGTCATTTGCAGAGAAGGAAAGGTGGAGGCATGTTCTGAAGCTTCATGGCACTGATCATGACCTCTGAGCTGGACACTCCTGTTGCTGGAGCTGTCTCCTTCTCAACCAGTGAGGGAATGCCTCAGCCCCATCTGCCTAAGAACAAAGAATAAATCTGTGTTTTAAAAGTGTCTTTCTCTTGCTTTCTGACTCTTCCCATCATAATTTAATGATTTCCCTGCTTTCCAGCAGCCTGTGATCAGAGAGAGGCACTTGCACCATTTGTTATTAATGTTTTTCCATCCATTCTAGTTGCCACAATAGCTCCGTCATCAACAGGCTTGAAGTGTGAACAATTAGATCATGATTTTCTCTAAGCATGTACCAGACATCACAAAAATCCAGCTGTGTGAACAAAGTAAAGAATCATCTTTGAGAGCAAATGCTGTTTGCAATCTTACAATTTGCAGACTAAAAATTAAATGACTATTTTTATTCTCCCTTTTCTGCCAGACACTAACTAAATTTGTCAAAGCAAGCATGCTTAGGATTAAAGTTTTATTGATTTTTTTTTTTTTAAGGCAAACTTAAAATATGGCACATAAAGTTTTCATAGCTACATTAGATTGCAGAAGACTTCATGGCCCAGATTCCAACTCCTGATGTCTCCAGTTCTTTGCCTGCCAAGAACTCCTGATCCCTGTCACGGTGACCGTCTTCAATCCAAGGCAGCTACCTGGCTCACAGCTTGATCAGGGCAACCAAACTCTAGTGGAGAGGGATGCTTAAAGGAAGGAAAAGTGTGAGAAATGGAGCCTGAGAGAAACATTTATGGGCAAGAAGAATATCACCCAGTAGTGGGCATTACCTGCAGGTTAACAGGGATGATCAGCAGCCGGGGAGCAGGTCGCAGTCATGAAGGAAAGTTGGTTTATATTCAGTGTTTACTCTGCAAAAGGCTTCTGTCGAGGCTGCAGTATTGTTTTTATTCCTAGGTTTGAAAGATGACTTAAGGCCTTTCTTTTTTATTGAATTTCCATTAGCTTTGTCTTTAATTTCTGTGAGTTGTCTTCCATTCCCTTCTTAGCATTTACCATACGCAAATCCACAGTGTGAAGATGAGAGGGAAAACAGAAGTATTTTAGGAACTGTGATTTTCACATGTTCCCTTGATAAACTGCTTTCTGAGGTGGCTACCTATCAGCTTTCCATGAGCTTCTAATCCTATTCTCTTGAATTTGAGAGAGTCTACTGGTCTCCAGTTAACTAGACTGAATCAGACACAATTTTTAAACTGGTTTTTGAAATACCTCATTGATGTTCACTACCTGAAACGTTCCTTGGGTTACCAGTAGGGGCTTAGATCCCTAGTTGTGTAATGTAAAATTCAGTATCTTCTGTAATATTTTGATTTACTTATAATTCCATAGTGAGGGGATAGAATTTAAATGGTAACTTTTTAACCTGTGTTACAGGAGATGAAGAGGAGTCCTGAAGTCTTGTATTATGTACTTCACTGAGTACAGCTGAATCCCTGAAAACTTCTATAAGGTCAGTGAAATTAATTGTGTGGGGTCTGTAGCCATAGCTGCTAAGAGGTCCAAGAACAGCTACAGTGAAGGGAAAAATAATCAGTTTATGCTGTTATTTGATAAAGAGAGAAGTGAGTAATTTTAATGCAATCCGGAGAGATACACCAATTTGCAGCATCTGCTGAGACATCAGCTCCACCTACAGAAAAGGCTGTTGTACAACTCTTACACGAGCATATTGAGCAGACATCCAAAACATTGGTGCTTGTAATAATTGCTCCAGTTCAGAAAGATTACATACCTATAAAGAGGTACAAACAAGAGGTAGATTAAAGAGGACTGCGGGGGATTACCGAGCCCTATTCAACTTCGTGTAGATGTATTTTTAACAACAGAAGCAAATAACTACTAGAAGGTACATTATTATGTAAAGTATGAAAACAGAATTTACATGCCTTCCTCCTGAAGCAATCAGGATTTTTCATATTTCTATTGCTAATTGAAAAGAAGATAAAAATACAACACACAGTCTGCCCAGCAGCATCTCCAGCCTCAAATAACAGTCTCACAAATGCTGAGTATAATTTGTGGTGCCAGGTATGCTGGGCAGGGTAAGGAGTTTCCCATAAAATGATCCTTAATCTCAATTAAAAATTCTGCATTTAGCTTTTAGTTTATCTGAAATTGAAGAAGGCTGCTCTCTCTTGCAGTCAAAACATGTCATATGCATATTCTCACACAGAAAGCAGCAGAGGCTCTACAGCCTATCTTAGAGCGTGTTTGATTTCCTGGCTGCCTTATTTGTTTACAACAATGCTCTTAAAATTGTCTCTGCCATCTGTGTGGTTTCTAGTTGTTTGAATGAGAATGAGATATTAAAATGCCATCCAGATGTCTAGATGCATATCAGCATTAACATATTATGCAAATTGTCACAAGGATAGGGTTGTTTGTTTTTTTCTTCTTAAACAAAACAATATTTTTAGATGGAATGGAAAGAAGTGAATTTGTGAAGGGTGACAAGCAAAAAAAAAAATGCACTAAGCATATTCAGCTGAACTTTTCAATCACTTTTTATGAAAGGGTTAGATACAAAGTGTCCTTGGTTGTGTTTACTGTAAATGTATAGAAGGACAATTGGATGAAAACATAATCTTAAAAAAAAAAAAAACCACAGAAAACAATGAAGCACCACTAAGCCTAACGATCTCATAAAATGAATTCAACAAAGTGAAACATAAAAGTTGCCTCTGTGTATTTATCTCATGAGAACAGGACTTCATGAACAATAATAACAAATATCTGTTGGCTGCTGAGCATCTAATTTAAAGAAGACTTTGACTCTCACTCTCCAGATGTTTACACTTGATTCCACAGAATCAACAGTGCAAGATCATACCCAAGCCTTCATTGCTCTCAGAAAATATGAATTGGGATCAGAAACTTAAGATAAATATTTTTGACTGAGGTTGATTTTTTTTTTTCTTGGGCCTTGATTCTTACAACTGAAAATGAACATGATGTCTCTTGAATTTCTCCTTGAAGTTTGGTGTATTAAAAAAAAAAAAAAAGAATTAATAATAGAACATTGCAACAAAACCCCTGAAAATTATTTTTGGATGACTGTTGGTATCAAGAACTAAGGGTGGAAGATGGCCTCAGATGGGAGGTTCTATTAGTTTTACTATCCACCCTATCAGAATTTTAAATTTACTATCACCCTATCTCCTCATATGCAGATCTATCACTTATTCTGCCCACCATCCCTGTGGAACACATTATTTTTTTGGCTCTCATCTCCAGGATTTGGACACTTGAATAAAAGAAGGTAAGAATTGTAATCCTGTCCACTTTACTTTGTAGGATTTTGGGGACAAGGAATACCAACAGTCAGAGATCATCCCATCTCCTAAGAATCAGTTGTAATTCACTGTGTCTCTCTTACACCTCTTGTCTCTTGTATGTCATCAGCTTAAAATGCTCTTAAATCTGTGATCTTGGTAGATCCTTTAATTTATTTTAATAATCCCAGTGCTTTACTCCAGACAACAGCAGAATTAATGTAGTTATATTCCCAATGGTCACCATTTTTAGTGTAAGCTTTATAAGGAATATGTTGGCAAACTGTGCAGAACTTCAAAAGAACTCACGCCAGCCTGTGAAAACTTTTGGGGTTGATGTATTTTGACTTAATTTAACTCAAGGGCGTATGGTACATTTGCTACAACGGGGCCTGAGTGCAGAAGGACATTTGAAAAACAGTAGTAGTTCAACTACAATCACCATGAAAAGAGTGTTTGAAAAAAAGATATAGTATTTGGAACGAAGAAAATGAGGAAATACATTTTACAAGAGGATTCCTGAAGAGGCTGTAGCCATCATGGAGGAATTGCTGCAAATGCTGGGAAACCGAACTATGATTGCAAAGGCATCAAAGGTGATTTCATGCTGGGTATGATCAGATGAAGGAGTAAAAGAAAAGCCAGGGAGGCTCTTCCCAGATGCATTTGAAACCTGTTGCTGTACCGTGATCTACTCATAAGCCATCAATTTTGCCAATCAAAATGGTTTGTAGTGAAACACAAAAATCATAGATATGTTATTTGGCTTCAAATATTTTAATTAAATCTAACCTTAAACTGGATGTCAGGATAAAAATAGAGTCATGTAAAGCAGGGATAAGGGTAGAAAGGTATTTACAAAGTCACCCACTCCATTTTTATCTCAAGATAGCATAAACCAGACTTAAATTCTGTCTGACAGGTGTCTGCTTAACCTGTCCTTCCACTGATGGAGATTCCACAGACTTTTACATTATTTATTCCACTACCTATCTAGCCTTTAGGCTGGACATTTTTTTCACCTAGTGTTTAACCTAATTTTCCCTTGCAAATTAGTCACAGAAATTATCCTATCCCCTTCCTGATGGCAAGGAATATGCTTTAGAGCCTTTCCTCCTCACAGAGGACAGAGCTGGAGCTAATGCCATGTAGGTTAGAACAATGTTTTGCTTCTGTAAAAGCGTTTCACCTCCCTTATCGTCCTTCTCCAAACTAACCAAGCTGGGTTATTTCAGACTTTTCTCACACTTCATGTTTTCAGCAGTTCTTTGGCATGTTCTCCTCAGAATTCCCTTTAGTTAATCCATATCTTTTTAGAAATATTGGGTCCAAGACAGGCCAGAGTATCCCAGCTGTAATCTTACTGATGAGTAGCCTTGAAGAATTACTTTAAATATAAAACATCCTGTTCCTGTTTATTTCTCCTGATTTGGTGTCTGCTGGTCTTTGTTAATGACACTCCTGCTGTCTCCCACCACAGCCCCTCTCCTGCAGACATCTACTGCTGCTTCCCCATCCACAACACTGTTACCTTATCTCCAAAAGGCCTTAGATTAGATTGATACCATTTGTTCTCAAAACATCTATGCTGGTTCTTTTCTTATCATCTTTTATCTTCTGGGTGCTTAAATAGATTGTCCGACTATTTATTCTGGTATCTTTCTGTGCACAGAGCAGAGAATGATTGGTCTGTAATTCCTCACCATTTTTTAAACTTATTACCTTATTATTGTTAATTTTTTTTTGTCTGATATCAGTGGCATATAATCTTCACAAATAGAGTGTCTATTACCTGTATACCGAGGGCTTAATCCACCAAGGAATGTAGAAGAAAGGATTGTATTTTAGCTACTACTGCAGCTACTCCTGAGCAAGGGTGGCAGTTCCAGTGTTCAGTGGATCAATGATATCAGAAAAAATAATCTTGAATAAATAGGCTGAGAGTTTGAGTATCCTGTAGCAGACAGTAAAAATACATGCACTGTGTTATATAAATTTTATATACAGTGTAGCACAATATATGAACAATCCCATCCTGAGGGGGCAAAGATATATTTTATATCTTTCAGTTTGTTACATTTTTCTGGATTTTTGCTCTGAAACCACCAGAGGCTTCTAATAATTCTCAAATGCCAGTCTAATGTCACAAGAGACTAAAAAGAAGGAAACCTAATCATAGAGTTTAGTTCCTTCAGTCATTAAAACATGAACTCTAGCCTGGCTGAAAAAAAAAATATTGCTGTTTTGAGGATTGCTAACTATTCAGAGAATAAATCTGTTTGTGGGTTATTAACTGCAAAGTAAAGCCTAGTTACAATGAGTGAACAATAGCTGCTTTTTGTATCGGTGTGTTTGGAGTGTCTGCAGCCAGACACAAACATTTGTAACCAATCCATCCATACAGCTTCATTTAAAGTTCCTGGGAGTTGTGAACTGATGCCAGGGTGGTGGAGCACTGGAACAGGCTCCCCAGGGAGGTGCTCATGGCACCAAGCCTGACAAGATTCCAGCAGCATTTGTCCAAAGCCCTCAGGGACATGGTCTGAATCTGGGGATTGTCCTGTGCTGCAGAAAGAGTTGGACCCGATGATCCTTGTGGGTCCCTTCCAACTCACAACATTCTATGATTCTATCGTAAATTAAATGTAAAGTCTCTGAGCTTCTGCTCTTCAGATGCAGTAGAGAATTAATGCTCATTTCATGTGCATGGTTACGAGCAGAATGAAATCTCTGCTGCTGCTGCTGCTGCTGTTCACCCTGAAAAAAGTTTGTGTTCCCAAAGGCCAGACCAACAGGGTTCCAGCCATTCACATGAAGGTTTTAATTCACACTCTCACAAGCCCAGAGCATGAATGACTGATGTGATATATCCTGTGGTTTGGTTGTTGTCATTCTTCTGGCTTTCATAGTTGCTCCCACACACAATGGTCAGCCTGGATTTCCTGTGGGTATAAGCAGTGGCTGTATTCTCACATGTTTTCACATACACAAGAGTGTTTTAGCTTGAACTATTTTGATGCTTTCCAGAATGGCTAATTATGGACATTTAGAGGTCTCTTTCAAGGCCTTACCCAAAGGATATTGATCCTCCACTGACTCTTGTTGCCTTTAATAGACTGGTGGGCAGTCAGGTTCTTTCTGCCTTATTTGATGTCTGCTGCTTCCCAGAAATGCAATTTCTTTTCCAGCAGAGATCTTGACACACTTTTCATTTTGTATGTTCCTGCATCACCTCAGTGGTTGTTTTTTCCTGTTGTTTGAACCTTCTGCACAGACACCTTCAAGGGAAATAACTGAATTGCAACAAGGGAAATAAAAGATTTGATGTAATCCTGAGACACGTTTTAGTTAAACGTGGGCAATTTGTCTTAGAGCAGTTCGATATCTGGATATAAGTGTATGGCTTGTGTATACTTGAGGTGATGTTGTCTATCCCAGAAAGATGTGACTCAGTTAATTAAAATAGATCAAGCGATAGCAATAATTTTACTGGCATATTAGAAATAATTATTTTTTGAGCTCGAGTCCTTCACAATGACTTTCCTCAAGCTCTTGATTGGTGAGCTTCAGTTGAACAAAATATTCTTAACACATTAATTTTAGCTACAAATATTTTCTTTGAAGTTATTTCTTAAATGCTTTTCAAATAGTAAATGGAGAGGTAATATTAGACTTTCTCAATTTACTCTATTACCAATTTGTATGTAACTATCATGTGCAGATAAAATATCTGGTAATTTACTTTCAAGCACCAATACCCATTCAAAGAAATACTTTTAAATCTACTCAGGAACATTTCATAGAGTAAAAGCAATGAAATTAGGTTAATACATTATTTATGATGAGTGATTTGCTCAGCCCTATGCAAAACAGAGGAACATGTTTAACCAGTTAAATCAAAGCTCTATGAATAGAGGGTAAAGTGTATTGTTTTCCTTTTTTTTCTCAGTTTCATGGCAGACTGCCTTACTTACTAGGCCTTAACTTTGCAACTTGTCATATGACAGATGACAATAAAGACCTGCACTTGAAAAGATGAGAAGCATCTGGGCAGTACAACTGGGAATAGTGGCATTGCTACCTGATCTTGGTTCCTTTTTTAGCCATGACATCAGTGTCCTTTGCTTGAGGTCTTCCACAGCATGTCTTCTTCCCCCTTTAATTCCCTTTACACGTAGTTCTAACAAAGATACTGCAACTAAAGAAGCAATAAAGTGCAGAATGGAAAATGATTTCACGTTAATGATGCAGGTACACCTCACTGGATAATTAATAGCACATCTTCCTGCCCACATGTAGGACTTCAGGGCTGATTAACCATCAGCATTCACTGCTGTCCCATCATATGAGAAAGTATGGCAATAAAATAGGATTCAGCTTCAGAACATCCTCTAGGCTTAAATTTCATTGATAGCAACAATGTGAACAAGAAAATGCGAGATATGGGGAAAATATCTAAGAGAAAAAAAGCATAGGAAAGCCATTTTTCAAACCTAAAAATGAAAAAAAGCAGAAGAACAGCCTACCAACCAATGTAGCAAATTTCTAAACTGAGGTTGCAAGAGAAAACACTTCAATCCCACAAGAAGCAATTAGAAGATCCTGTGGAAATAGTGCATGAAAAAGATGAGTCTCCAAAGGAATGAACTGCTTTTTCCTCATATCCTTTTTTATTATTGTTCATATGGAATTCATCTAACTGCATATTCTCTCCATAGTGTTTGAATGTTGCTTTCCCCTTTCAGGATGATTATCTGTCCTCTGTTGTAAGGAGGGATGAATAAGCAAAACCTTTCAAGGTTGCTGAAGAGGATGAAGTACTTTTTTATTTCTCTTTGTAGAACACAAAGACTGTAGGAGGGCGATTGCAAAATATTGTTCTTCTCTAACATGCGTTAGAGAAGCACTTGGTTTATTTACTCATATCCCACCTGAAACAACCCACAGATTCATTTAAATAAATAACTTGCACTACACAGTAGGTTTTTATGTGTGGAGTGGGGTAAAGAGAGTAATGGAAAATCTGTCTTGTGCGGAGTGGATTTAGTCCATGCTCAAGCCTTTTTTTTTTTTTTTTTTTTCAGTTTTATAGCTTCCCTTGTAGAGGGGGTTTCAGCTGAAAGAGGTTTCAGGGTACTTAGTCCTCATGTGGTTTAAACATGTGTTTTAAAATATATCATTCATTGTAGTTCTTCAGTCGCACTCATCTGGAATCTGAAGAGACCTTTATACCACTGAATCTGTTACCTGCTCTCATGCCCAAAGTGATTACTGCTCTACCTTGGAGGTAAGTGGAGACATATTACAAATCTAGGTTAATGGATTTTATGATCAATCAACTCAAAGACACATACCTGCCCTATTAATAATGCAAACATGATAGGATCATTGAGTTATGAGTAGCTTATAAACAAATATTAACCACTAATACATTCATTAAAGCTGAGTAAAGTATTAATTAGCTTTCATGCTGTTGGATTGCCTTTACCAAGGCCTGCTCAAATTGATTAGTGTGATCCCATGCTGTGCACTGTGTTTCCACAACAGAATTGATCTTTTTCCTGGATGAAGACAAACAGCATTCTAAACCACATCCAGGGATGTTTGTGACTAAGCTTGGTTAGGGAAATAAGTAGCAGAAATATCCTACTAGAGAGTTTTATCCTGTATGGGATCTTATTCTGCAAGTAACCACTTTAAATTTGCTATGACTATTTTTAGATTGAAAAGAAAAGTAGAAGAAAGGATTCTCCATTTTCACTGTGCACTGAAGGGAATATAGGCAGTCTACCAAAGTGGGATTATTTTCTAATATTCCTGAAATGCTAATTCCTAAAGTGATATTCCTGTTCTGTCCATGAAGCTATCAGCTCTGACTTTTCCAAACTGCAAGTAAAAAAACTACCACTTGATAATGTCTACATCAGCAAATACCTGTTGCTCATGCTTATTACCGAGCCTTAAAAATATGGTCCTCAGCATCTATCGTCATCATCATTATCCAAATTAACAGTGGCAAAAAATGCATCTCACAAGAAAAGCCCAAAGTGCTGAATAGTGTGTGGAGTTTGAACACAAATTATATATAAGTACTGTCAGAAAGCAAAAAGATCACAGCTGGCATGCATATTAGTTAAGCAACCATGCATTTCTCAAAGGTGCTCAGATATGAATCATGTATTTTAAAGTCAGTTAAATTACTGTTACAGAAATAAGGTCATAAAATATTACTGCCAATTACTTGAAGGAGATACATGTTGTTCAGTAATTCTGCATTAATTGAAAAAATGCTTTTTATTTAATTTACTTTTTTTGCTCATTTCATCTTGTAAGAATGAAGGCAACAATCATACATGGCAAATCATTATCCTAATGTGGTAAACACTGTGGATTTCCTTACTGCTGAAACTAAGAATAAACTGCCCTTTTCAGCATGTTGACCACAACATCAGTGAAGGCACCGATTGATGAGGATATACATGTTGGTGCTTTAATATTACACAGGTTTAATAATGGGAACTGTTTCATTCATATATCTTTTAAAGGACTTGAGACAAGACTATGAAAGACCATAAGATTATTTCTAACCATATCAGTGGCCTAAATTGACATGGGGTCATTTCGCTGCCTGTGTTGAGGGATAGAAAACTTCTTCAAGGTTTGACCTGAGTGAGTGCCACAGAGATTGATAATCTCAAGGTCTCAAAAGGGTCTTGGTCAAGGAAAATTTCAGTTTCCTCACAGTTTTTTCCCTAACTCTAGATGACTCATTGTCCCTGTAATGTTTTCTTATTTCTCTGGCTTCTAAAAGTGCTTTTTCATTTGTAGTACTTCACTGACAGTGAGTGGCAGTTGTTCATTAACCATTATCTCTTCTAATTTTCCGTGAACTAATTGTAAGGAGCATAAGAAAAGCTATTAGAATAGTAGAGAACTGAGGGATAAGAGAAGAAGAAGAGCAGGTCAAGATTACATTGGGTCATCGCAATTTGCAGCAATATTTCTTTCAAGAGATGTGGAGGTCTAAAAGTCAATTGTTAAAAAGGTGCAGAAACAGACCTGCTAATATCAATTCAAAAATCAATAGAAATGTCCAGTTTGAGATGAACTTCTATAGCAATTTCTAGGGAAAATACTTACCTTATGACATGACAAGCATCTTTATTGCATAGGTTAAATGAGTCAGTAAAAGGGAAAATATTGCTAGCATATTGGAACGTAGCAGTAGAAATGAAGAACAGACATACCCAGGCACAAAGCTAAGACAGCAAAAAAAGAAAAAACCCAAACCAAACCAAACCAAAAACTATTTGAGCTGATGTTTGAAGAAGGGAACATGCTTTGTAATCAAAAGACATTGTTTATCTGGTTAATATTTCCCAGAATTTTGAAAGAAATAGAAATAACATTATTAAAACCATCATAGGTTATGAGTAAATCGATGTCTGCATTAACTCGACTAACCACAGCAGGAGATTCCTCATAACTTTAGCTGTTTATGAATACAAATCATCAGGTTTATGTACATCTTTCTCATGGTTAAAATTCATTTTTTATAGCAATGAATGAGGGCGGTGAAAAATTGTAAATCAAAATATGTACTTGAACAATATCCTGTTGTGTCAATGTGATTTCAATAACTCATTATAAAAAGGTAGAAAAATGTGAATGACAGTTGTGGGAATAAAATATTTCATATTTTCCCGTCTTTCAGAATTTAGACTAATAGGTGGATGTAACATGAGAAGACAAACAATGATGGAAAAAATAGCTACATTGGCTGCAAGTAGCAAACAAGTAAGATATAAGCATCTTTATAAATCAAATGTACAGCTAGAGCACAGGCGGATTAACAGGTGGTGAAACAACAGATGACATACACAACACTGATGGTGAAGAAATATGACCAGGTTGAATAGTTTGGACAAGCTTTAACTCAACACAGCACACTTTTGAAAATTGATGACTTTTAAAATAACTTTGGAATGTTTCTGCCTTACTCATGGTGTCTGCCAGCCCCTGGGACTAGGGACTAATGCACCACCATCGCTAGAATAACAAACAATAAAGCTGAGGAGGTGCTGATGATCACTTGCACCAGTTTGAAATTATTCTTATTCAGGCTGTGACTAGAATCAATTCGAGTTGTTCTGTCTACACCGTGTGGTAGTTCCACAGCTACCAGATCAGAACTTAAAATATTGAAATAACGTATTGTTATGCAAAGGTTCCCACTACTTAGATGGGGGATAGCAGGGAGGGTATTGCTGAATTCCTTATGGATGAGACCAAAAATAAATGTTAGCCTTGGAGTAGATTAAAGGCAAGTAAAGAGAGCAGCAGAAATATCAGTCATAATAATGAAGGTGGAAGTAGATGGCTTTTTCCAGATTGGTAACCTTCATCAAACAAATGCAGGATGATATCATTGGAACACAGACTGGAAGAATTAAGGAATGAAAAATAAGTTGAGTAAATCAACGAGCATGTCAGGTGCTACTCTGCAGTGAAGATGGAGGTTTCTTTTTTAATTTACTGAAAAGGCATACTCTGTTCTCACAGGGATGAAGCTATAAGGACTCATTGCTGAGAAATGCTACTGGATCCACACCTCCACCCCCTCAGCCAGAAGACTGTTTGCAGGACAGAGGTATTTATGAAGAAAGTGTTTGTGCAAGGTATGCAGTGTGTGTGTGTGTGTGTGCACAGTTCAATTTAGGGCTAAAATAAGTGCCTAGTGTGCAACATCGATAAAATCAGAAATGGAATAAATGAGACTGAGTGTTAGGGCTGTACCCTTTTCATCCTTTCAGCTGGTCAGAGTTCTCCGCTGTATCTTTCTTTAGAAAGCTGCTTGCCTGCTCCCCAGGCTGTTAAAAGGAAGGATTGATTTGAGGCTTTAACCTGTGCAGTTCCAGCTGGGACATTCAGGCTGGGCAGGCAGTACATGGATGTTGTTTGAAAATAAAAATATTCCATCACTGGCAATACCAAGTACTAGTAGGAAGAATTGTGATTTATATCATGTCGTGATGCCATTGGAAAAGGGGGAGATCCACTCAAGCCTCTAGATGCTTCTCCTGAGAAGAGCACTGTGCTTCTCGGCTCAGGATTGTACCCCAAGGAGTATTTTGACCAAAAGAAAATAAAACAGTTGTGTAGACTGGTGGGTATCTGTAATATCAGTAATGACAGTAGCACGGGCATATCAGCTATGCTTTCAATCTTTCTAGACTTGTGTATCTCACATGCCCTAATCATCTACCTCACATGCCCTAATTTTGTACCTTGGGCAAATTTTGAAGCTCCATCCTGACTTCCACACAATTTAAATTTTGTATTTAGTTATATTACTACTATATTTGAAACTATTGTTCATCTGCTGCCTAGACTCTTAGACATCTAAGTCTTCCAGAATATCTGTACCGTCTGTCACAGTCTGAGAATTACCATTCTGGTTATCACCAATAAAGGGATGGAGTCATTTGATATTAAATTTATACATAGCACCAGTCACCTGTTTGCCCAGGATACAACTGACTCTGCCACTGAGGAATTTTGTGTAACTAGTGAGTCAAAGGCTGGGTTAATCACATGTATAGAGAGCTAAGAAGAGTATATTGGAATCACATGGATAGTTTGAAAGGGTGTGTATGAATGAGCACAGGTGAGATAGAGCAAGGATGGGCTTTTAATTGGTGATGGTAAAATGAGGTGGTTTTGGAGCAGAGCATGTGGATGAGGGAGGTAGACAGACATTTATGCCAAATAATGGATTACACAAAAAGTACAAAAAAGCTTATAAAGCCAGACTATAGCAATTGAATTTATGCATGTTGAATAACTTTAAAAGAAAGATGAAGAAGTCATCCCTGATGGTTAACTGGTAGCCTAGTCCAGGATGGACATTCAGAGGCTCTTCAAGCAGAGCTCAGAGCTCAACCTCAGTCTGCCACTTCTGAGGTCAGTGACCCAATTAACAGCCTTCTAGGTGGGAAAGACACAAGGGGCTGTGTTTTGCATGAAGTTCAGGCCATGATTATCTATTAGTTTGGGTCCTTTAGGCATCATAGGTGGGGGATGCCTGCTCTGACACAGGTTCATCTGCATGGCCAGTGCAACAGCTGCAACAGCCGGTGACACCAGAGCTGGTGACATCCGAGCTGAGGTTTTGAGGACATTCATTTAAATGTTTGCATCAAAAAATCACAGTTAAAGAGATTGAAATGATACAAAAAGATAACTTTTGGTGATGCAAGTAGCATATGATAAACAATCCAACAGAAACTGCTGATGGGAAACATGACTGGGTTACTACAGTTCTTATCTAAGTCATGCTTCAAGCTATAGATGAATATTTTCCACAATCCGTTCATTGTTAATGAACATCCAAGCTAGCAAATTAAAATAAACCCATTTTATCACTCAGATTTAATGATTTCCTGCTGGGCTTTTTTAATGTTCAGAATTGGCCGCCTTTGAAGTACTTAGCTCATGAGCAAATTTGCCATCAGTCTTTAATTTCTTCTCCACTGAAGGTTACTCTGAAATTTTCACCTTTTCCTTTCAGATGTTTATATTTAAAGAAGACCACTGCCAGCATGAACAACTTCTACATCTCCTTGAGCTTGGAGTTCAGAATGCTGTTTGAACATTGTAAGCCCCCGAGTACTGAAACAGGTGATCAGCCAGCTCCTGAGATTTCAAATCCAGGTGAAGTGAACTTGCTGATTAACTCTGTGAATGAAATTAGTATTTTAGTAGAGTGCTAGGATGACAGCAAATGAAAATCTGTCCTAAAATATAGTAAAACCTGCAGGAAATACAAGGTACCTGCTGAGAAACCAGCTTTCTCTTTAGCTATAATGTTTAATCTTTTTGACTCTTGCCTTGTTCTTCTGAGGTAGAGGGATCATGGGTACAGATTTCATGGTGCTGTCATCGCCACTGAAATGCTCATATTAATCTAGATTTGTATGCTGTGTGACTGTTGGCAATGAGGACAGTTAACATTCCAGTATCGCTTTCCCTTCAAGGATACTGAAGAGCATTGGAAACATTAAGCTCTGAGGTTGGTAATTTACTAATGAGAAAACTGATTCAAAGAGAAATTAGGACTTTAATCTCTCCTCCATTGAAGCCAATGGAAATAATTTTCTGATTTCCTTGGGCAGACTGTGTGTGGCTTGTAAAAGGTCACAGGAGAAATCACAGAAAAATTAATCCAAAAGTACAATAACTTTTTGCTTGTTCAGTAGAAGAATAACTGTCCCTACCCCATGCCTGAATCCTTTATAGCTGAATCTCTTTTTTTTAATGCAGTTTAGAAATATTCCAATAAATTTAATTTGCTAAGATTACATTTGCATATCACCACCAGCTGTGTGCTGCAGCAGAAGAATCACAGAATCATTTGATTGGAAAAGACCTTTGAGATCATCAAGTCCAGCCATACCTGTCCACTACTAAACCAGATCTCTGAGCACCTCATCTACTCATCTTTTAAATCCCTCCAAGGATGGCGACTCAACTACTTCCCTAGGCAGCCCATTCTCACGGCAGAGATGTGGAACACCTGGTAGCTTTGGAGCACTACTGGTTGTTTTATTCAGGCCTAATGTCATTGATCTCCTCCCTCAGACCTGAGCTGGAGCCTTCACTGGTAGCAGAGGCTGAGACTCCAAACAGACTCTGGAAGCACAGATCTCCTGAGCAAATTTCCAGGAGAAGAAGCACAAGCCAGTCCCACCGAGCTGAAGAACAAAAGCTTGTGTATCCTGTTTGCATGCTCACAATTACTTTAAGCACTTTAATACAACTAAAAGCTGTACTTCATGTCATAGAAATGAAATATTCAAATTTTTTGAAGTAGTTAAACTTTAACAAAAAGACATTCGGTATTGCTGAGGCTTTTCATTGAACTGAAGCATCCGGTTTTCAAAGCGACATGATGACATTGAAGAAGTCACAATTAAATTCTTCAAACTTGTTATTTCAGAGGTAGTATTCTCCAAGGACCTGATCCAAAGCATTCTGTACTCAGTAGGAATCTTTCTGCCTTAGGGCTCCCTTGATGTTTTGCAAGATCCTGTATCTCTGGTAATATTTCAAGCAGTTTATTACAAAATTCCATAATGCAATATGCATTGCTTGTGTGGCTAGAAATCTTTATATCAACAATCTAGATAAATGTCGGTACTGTTATCATAATAGACTTCAAGAGAGGTAAGAAATATAGTGCTGTATTTACAAATTTGATCCACTCAGGGCCTAGGGCTGTAGTAACTTAGATATAGGAGCATTTATGCACAAAATCACTGGAGCATATGTGATTATTTATGAAGATGGTCTATGTATAGTGCGAGTATTATGCATTAGCACCTACTTGATATAACAGAAATAAACACTTCATGCAGGAACACAAAGGACACTGGGAAGGTATATCACAAGCACAGTTTTATAATGAACCCATGGAATATTTATTTTGTACATTCCACATAAAATATGTGAGGGTTGGCCAAGTAAAACCCTCCCAAAACTAGGTAAGCAAGCAGGACACTTTTACATTGGTGATATAACTGAAAGAACATTCCTAGACTTTTATGAACTTTATGTTTTCTGTTAAACACTTAAAGGTCATTCCACAGCACAATTGAAATAATAGATGTATTTTCATGATGTGCAGAACAGACTTAAGTATTTGTGCTAATCTGGCTTTAGCAAACTGCAGTGTGCACTGAGAGGCAAATGTATTATTCCACTGTGTCATATAAAGGATTATTTCATATGTTTGAAATAATGCATATATTTAAAGGTTATGGTAGAATAATGTTAAAGAAATTCATTGGTTTTGGGCCTGATGGTAATATGAATGATAAAAAGGTGATGACTATTATAGTCTTGAAGCATTACAGTCATTTTGCTATGATAATAGTCCTCAGATTTGGTTATAGCCCTAATATGTTACCTGAAAGTTAAAATCAGATTCTCAGGTCTGTTGGCACATAATGATTACATATTGACTAGAATGTAGCTTCAGAAAGAAAATAAGAGTTGATCTTGATGATAAATCCTGGTTTCTTTTATCTTTTTCATTTTTTTTTTTTTAGGAAGAGCTAGACATGGAGTTTGTATTTCACAGAAGGATCATCTTTTCTAGCTTGAAATATGCCAAGATAAACTTCTCTCCTGTCCCATGCTTTAGCACTCTTTGTATCAAATTATTATGGACCACGGGTAGGTAATGTTTCTGGTGTTAGAAGCAATACACCAAAGCTGTCAAATAACTGAGAGCTTCAAACCAGACCCTACAGGACTTGAGAACCCAAACAGATATTTGGATTTTACTTTGGGGATAATATAAAGAGGTAAGTGCAAAGGAGCAGCTCACAGAAGCTTGTCCTGGCTGTTAGTCTTGGCTGGGGGTTACGTTGTTGTCTCTCTGAAGGACACAGGTTCTAAGATGACTTTTCTCAAAGTGAGCCCCAACCTTCCCCTTCCCTACAGAAGTGCGGAGCAGGAGAAAGGAGTCAGAGTCATAATTTTTACTCCTTCCCCACCATATCAAGCAGTTGTACCAGCTCTGTTTCAAACAGTGTCTGCTATCATAATATTAGCACTTTACAATCCTCAGTGCTGGTTTAATCCATCATTTTTAGGACTCTCAAATGAAGGACTCACTGTCCATGGTCACTGCTACCAGTGCAAACTGTAAGATTGCAAACTTAGCTCTAACAAGGTAACGTAATAAAGCATATATCAGAAGAAAGACTAATAATAATTTCCATTGTTTATCATAAGAATATAATAAAGTTTAGTAGCAGACAGTAGAAGGGCTGTGAAAGTCAAAGCATTTCTTTTGTATTTCTGATTCTCCATCTGCAGAGGAACATACACAAAAAACCAAAAACCAAACAAACCAAACAAGAAATAAAAAAGAAAAGGAAAAGGATGAGAATAATGTTCCAGTTAAAGCCAAGATGGTTCCAGACAAGCTGAAAAAGAAATGAAATGGTGTCACAATTATGACAATGCAAAATAGAAATTCAATATTTGTTCTGTAGTTTGTCCTCTGCTTTACTTTTGGGGACTAGGAAATGTTTGATTAAAAAGGGAGTAGTCTTGACAGGGTGCATTCTTCATTCCAAATTTCACTTTTGTAACTCAGGATAGTCAAATATAATTCTTATCCCAGAACTTGTCTGATGTCTCCGTGTTTCTGGAGCTTCATGTAGGTGATTGGAAATCAAACATTCAGGGAAGGTGCTGCAGTACAGTATTAAACCTGACAGCTTTAATATGTCTAGTACAATAATTGATTTCATGTTATGCTAACCTACTCTGCAGGTTAAAGCAGCAAGGATAGTTCCATTTCATAGAGTACTCACTGAAATATTATTTTTAGGGGTTTAAAAGCACTGAGGCAATTTACATTTCTATTTTCCTTTTTAAACATTTATATAGACTCCCCCTCCCTGGAAGTGTTCAAGGCCAGGTTGGATGAGGCTTTGAACAACCTGGTTTAGTGGAAGGTGTCCCTGCTGATGGCAGGGGGGTTGGAACTGGATGATCTTTAAGGTCCTTTCCAACCCAAACTATTCCATGATTCTGTGAAGAATATGGTGAACGCTTGCACAGGCAAGAGGACAAATTCAACCCTGAAATTTCCTCTGAGAAAAAAACCAAAAAAACCCCCAAAAAACCCAAAATAATATAAAAATTAGTAAAATATGAAAAATATGAAAAATAAGTTACCTTCTTGAAGGGAGAGGATATATGTTTATTTTCTCTGTCTTTGTCCTGGTCCATTTATTACCTGCTTGTGGCTTCTTGTTAGAACGGGGAGCTGGGGAGTGCTTGGCAGCAGCAACAGTCTGAACCATTCCTGGCATTTCAGAGTTGAAAGGCAAATAAACTAACACTTTTTAAGGTAATATGGTACCAAAAATACATATTCATAATGTCACTGCAGACAAATTTTGGATTCATCAGCTCTTTTCTCAATTGGAAGGGTTTCAGAGAAGAACTGATACTTCTCCAATGTCCTTGGTAGAAGGGGTTTTTTCCTAGTAATGTTCAGACTGGACTAACCTGTTATAATGTCCCAAAATGGAAATTAATCTGTATTCCAAAACACTGCTCTTCTTAAAGCACATATATTAATATAAGGAAATAAAGGTGGGATCCACAGAGTATTGTTGGACAAGAAGAAAGTTGCCTAACTTTCCCTCTGCTTCAGATTCATCTCGAACAGTCAGCAGAGTGATTTAAATGTGGGTCTCTTACTTTTATGGAAGTTCCCTAAACTGAAAATAAGATGGTCTAGGTTGAACTGCCCTCAATTTTCCCAAGTATTACTGTTTCACTTAAACACACCTGAAAAAGAGAGGCTGCTGCTTTGAGCGGTTGCTCCGGACACTTGATTCACATCCTGATCGCACTCAACAATCATACATGTTATGCCAGGTGGAAAATCCATTGACTTCAGGATTAATTAATGAGATAATGGGGTTTTTTACCTACTGTTACAGGTAATCGCCATGACCTGTGCCTGTTGAAGTAACAGAATTTCTACTTCAATAAGGATCAAATCAGGCTGTATATGGTCAGACCACTTCTTTTCCCAGGTAGTTTTCACTGGATATTTATGGTGAGAAATGAGTGTTGCTTTCTTTTTGCACATTAGGACTGCTGAGCTGAAGAAAATGGGTATAACTTTTATTTTAATTCTATAATCTTATTATCCTAGCTCCAATAAAAACTGATAATGAAATCTGAGGATATTGAGAACTTGGATTTTTTCCATTAAGTTTAACTTGATATTTTTTTCAAGCAATGTGGTACTTACTATAGTCCAACTCTTTTTAAGGCTATCCAGGGAAACATAAACCCTTGCAGCGAGCCATTTTCTGTCAAAATTACATCTGACCTGCATATTTTTGCAATTCTCTGATGCATTATACAGTCAGATCAGGTTGTTCCTTGACCAGTTGTTCACCCCTATCAATTGCATTAGCATTTAACCTGTCAGTTTAAATTACAAAGGTAACAAAGGTTTAGGAAGGTTACAATAGATCCAATCTCACACAGGAGTGTGGAAGAATAATCTTAAATCATCCTTCCATGTGAGTGTTATTTTTTCTCCTGACATACGTACACTCACCTTCTAGAAGCATCACTGTAACTGTGGGCAACTTTTTATGCTGAAGGCTACATGAGATCAGCAAAGCATGTGAAATAAGGGAAGTATTAGCAATAAGATGAACATGTATATTTTATTTGAATTTATATTGCATCTCCTGTATCTTTACTCATTTTCTCTTCTGTTCTCTATCCTTTTTCAGTGCTAAATTTCCTCTTTTTCTCTCTAGAGATTTTATTCTTCATTGTGTCTGCTTAGTAAATTCAGTCCTATTCTATACTCACATCATCAGGGGTTGGACTTCTTTAAATCCTTAATCCTTTGGACCTGAAGATGCTGTGTCTTCAGGAGGAACAGCCCAGCCTTTCCTCAAACCATCCGTCATCCTGTGGTGTGCACCTACAACTCTGCAACATTAGTTTTGTTTTTTTTAAGTGGTGCATTAATAAAATACCAGCCTACAATGCCAGCACACTAAGGCAGAAAAAAAAATCTCTTCTCTTTCAAAAAAGTTCATATGCTTGTAAAAAAATATAGAAATCATATTTATTTTGCTTGGGTTCTTTCATATTTCTATCATGATTTTATAACACATGGGCAAGTGGCAACCTGGTATCACTGGTCCTGTAAGGGTTGTTTAGATGCAGAAGGAGGAGCTGCCAGTGCTGCAGCTCCATCCCCACATGAATCTCAGTGGGAAAACCACATTTCATCTGGCTCATATGGAAGGGGTCAGCACAGTGCACCTATGAACAATGATGTCAGAATTCCAACTGCAGGTTGCCTGAATACAAAACATGACATAATTCCTACCACATCTACCCATACCAACCTCTCTGTGCCCCTCCCAGCATCAACACAGGTTGTTGAGGAACATAAAAACACTCTGTTGCCTTTTGCAATGCTAAATGATGAGCCAAAAATGCCACTGACTGAAGTATTAGAAGGAAAAAAACCCAACCAAATGAACAAGCAAAAAAAAAACCCAAAAACAAATCCAACACCAAAAACCACCATAGCAAAGTCCTGATTCTGTTAACCTCTAAATGCCTGATATTTCCTATGTATTTTACGTCTTTTCTTACTGAAGGTGAAACAAAGGGCTTCTGCCACTAATATTCATATGCACAAAGTTCATATCAAAGTCACTGTGTCTTTTGCCTGCATGGAAACTGCATCATTAAGCTAGTAAAGAAGCAATATTAAAGGTAAAGGCAGATTGTGGCTGTTACCTAGTTCAGGAAACACAGTTGAGTATTTCTTTTAATATGTGTAGATATTTTTAAAATACTGTTTTCAGTGTGTCCAGAATGCACGTTAAAAAAAAGGCTCTAAAAATAACAATGCCTGCTTGGATATTAAGTTTGAGCAATAGATAAATGCTGAAAAGAATGACGTTGGAAAAATAGTTGAAGCCTCTGTCTTTGCATACTTACACGAACACCGACTTTACCACGTGCAGCTGTGCCACGGTAGCTGTGCCATAATGAATGGTGTTTAATAAGCAGGGAGAGGAGGTTGGCCTACATTTGGCTGCTGAAATTGGGATGTGCTGGTTTCATCTCCCCAGATGGGGAGCAGCTGCTCCACCTTTCCATGCAGAAGGTGGCTGAGGCAAGCTTTGCATGCTAGGCTCTGGGCAGGACGTTTGGTTGCTATAATTAACTAGATATGCAGATATATTTAAATATATAACTGAAAAAGAGCGTCATGAGAATTTATCAAGTATCCAGGTAGGAAATACAACTCCATACCAGTCAATATGAATTTCCAAGGAGTGGTTGGAGCTGTAGAGGTGTCAAAAGCCAATCTTCAAAGCGACAGGACTGATCCAGCCCTTATTGCTGTAACCCACAATATTACTGGTCTTGAGCCATGACAGGTGGATTACTCTACAGTTGCATGCCGGGTTTTATTAAAGACATTGGGAATTGTCAGACTTCTGAGACTGTGATAACATCTCTAGACTAAGAAGGCTCTTATGGCCTTTTCCCAGCAACTAATACTCTGTTTTCAATACATATGAAATAATGATAAGGAAAGAAACAAAAGGTGAAGTGATTTTCATCTTCAGTGCAACATTCACCACTGCACCCCTGCAGATTTTGTTATTCCTTGCACAGAGACAGAGCTCAGCTTTAGATTTTTTGTCCCTATCACATCTTCAGTTTGTAATAAGACTTGTCTTAAACCTATCATCTTAACTGCCCAGCTGAGGTTGTTTCTCCAGAGGAGAATCCTCCACCAGAGTCATTCTTCATTGAAGGGGAAGAAGTCTTCTAGGACTGGGGGGGACTCGATGGAGCTGATGGGCTGATTCACTCCAAGAGCATGCAGATATCAGAACAGATTTCCTGGTGCAAAATCCTCCAAGAAAAAAGCAGCTTTCATTTTGAGGGTTCTACTTTATAATTCCACCTCCCTTGCAATGAGTTTCTTCATTGGAAATATTTGAGAAGCATCCTTTTCATTTTTAAAGGCTTTTTCTTTTTGAAGAGCTGAACACTAAAACCATATGAAGTGAAATGGCTCCAGATTTATTTTTTGTTACTTCACTGTTTCCTTCTTTCCCCAAATAAGCAGTCTTCAACATGAAGTAGACTATCCACTGCCTACAAGTGTTCTCAGGAACACAACAGAGGCATACAGTTCAAGCAGGGAGGTAAAAATATGACCAAATAACAGAGATCCCCAGTCTTTCAATCAGCACTTGTATTCATAGCTCTGCAGCCACCATCAAGCAGCCAAAACTAAAGGTAATTAAAGTTTGATCCTCATCTTTACATTACAGAGAAAAAGAAAATAAAATCATAACTGACAAAAAGCAAATGCAAAAGTATTTAAAAGCTTTAAATTTGACTACGCAGATATTACTTCTTTGACTGTCAAGAACTGCTGTCCTCTGATCCACTAACTCTTAAGAAAGGACAAAATACTTCTCTTATCCCAGATATTCTCTTATCCCTGGGATATTCCAAAGGGAACTGAGCATTTAAATATAACACTGACCCCATAAAAGCAGCTCATCAAAAGCTATTGGAACACACTGGTTCATTGTAAGATACTTCATAACTTCTCAGGTGAGCCAAGCACTAGTGAGCCACAATTCCATTTCCAGCTTCTTTAAATACCTCCAGCAAATGCATCTAGAAACACTCCCATATCTACATTTGTAACTCCAACTTTAACTACTGTTTCTAATATTATATATAACATCCAAAATTGTTTAGTTTCTTGTGGCATAAACCCAAATGCAGGCCCCAGTCCTACCAAAAATAAATCTTAACTCCATTTGGTATGTTTTTCCAATGAATATTTATAGTAGTGTAGGTGTCAGAGACTCTTTTCAGTGAAAGAAAACCTTATTCAGGTTTTATTGATGTAACTGACACTATTACTGCTCTTGTACAAAACAAGGTCACACTGAAGTTATATGTCAAACTTAATTAAAGTGTGTATTGGGAATCATCAACTTGTGGTACTCACTGACCTGAGCACCTTGCAGTTCATGAACGTTAGCAAGGCTTTCTCAAGCCACACATCTGCAATGTTTGCATAGTCAGTTGATCAATATAGTTAGAAAAATGAACCAAAAGTTACCTGGTTGTCATTATCATTGCAGTATTGCCAACCTGATGATGTTGATGACTGTGAGTATAGCTTGCACCTCCACTTGATGGTTTCAGGTCTTTCTTCTGCTTGATTCACAGCAAGCATTTGAAAACAGATCTTTCTTGCCTTATCCAGGAAAATAATCCCATTTGGAGGATGTTATCTTTTAAGCAGAAAATATCATGGGTCCAAGAGCTGGTCTTTGAAAAAGCAAAGCTGAGAAATTTTCACAAAAAATAAGTTTTTGTTTCGACTACATCCCCTCCCTTCTCCCAAAAAGCTTTAGAAAGAAATGAAAGAAAAAATAAATCTGTTTCCTATTCTAGATGTGTTCTCAATAAAAATGAAATTAGGTCATGTATTCGATATGGCACACATGAACTATTTATGGTCTGCAATCAAGCTGCAAGCTGTGGAGTTCAGTGCCACTGTCTATCATGGAGTCAAACTCTGAGGCTAAATAACTTAATATCCTCAAATTTTGTATCTACCATATATTCATGCTTTGGAGAGCAAATGCCTCAGCTGAAGGCTCCAATGTGATTTGTTTGGAGTGCTGACCTTCCTTTGAAGTATTACTAGTGTTTGTCACTGTTATATTCATGATAGTAGATGAGACTTCCCAGTCCTTGTTGCCTGTGTTATCAAATTGCTTAAGTTAAATATTTAAATGGGAAATAATTTTGCATTTTTACTGACATACAGAGTAATTCGGACACAGGGGCTTTGCAGTACAGCAGAGAGAAATACTTAAGAAGTTGGTGACTCAATGAGATTTCTTGTATAGTCTTAGTGTGTTAATGTACAACAAGAAAATTCCACCCAGATGCTGCACTGAATCCCTGCTTGAAAACAAGGAGAGAAAGAGAAATCATTTTCACTTACCGCCTGGAGAGCTATAGGACTGAGGAACTCCACTGGACCAAAACCTCATCCTGCTTTCTCTACATATTTCACATTACACTCATGGCATTAATTTTTGGTGGGTTTGAGTCTTTGGTTTTGGTTTTTTTTCATCCCTGGATACTACATTTGGTAACTGCCAAAACTGCAAAGAAGATAAGGAAAATGAAGAAAATTATGCTTAATCACAGTGCGACTATCAAACTCCAGTAAATAATTGAGTGTTTCCCATGCTTGCTTCTTAATCCTCAAATTAATGTAATCTGATTATTTTCCTAATACTGCTCAAAATCTGAGGTTTCTGTAGGCTTTAGAGAGCCTCCTTGTAGTGAAGATCAGTGGGAGCTCTTAACAATTTCTGTAGGTGCCTCTGAAGAGTCCAACTGCAAAATCAGTCAAAAATATTAAATACTTAAAAAGTTATTTGGGATGTCTCTGTTGATTGGTGCCTATCAAGTCATCCAATTTTTCTTCTTTTATACTCCCCAAAACTGTGGGCAAAGATTTTGTTTAAAAAACATGGACAGAACCAAATTTGCTCAATATTTCAAAAGTAGTCATGTTCCATAACATCTGGAAAACCACAACTCACATAACAAAGGTACATCACTTGTTGTATACATAACAAAGAGTCTTCAAACTGACATATTTGTAAGTCTTTAACTAATTAAGTGGATTTTATACTTATTAAATTAACCAATACAAAATACTGTGTGAACCCCCTTAATTCAATTCCAATCTGTTTTTATTTGCTTTGGGAAATGTGCAAGTAGAAGCTCAATCAAGGAAAACACCCCCACTAGGTAGCTTTTCACAATCTTGAGTAATTGAGGAGGGGGATTAAATAAATAAAACCTCTGTCTTTTCTATTAACATCTCTCAGAGAAATAAGAATAATATTAGGGATAGAGAACTGATCAATATACCCCTCAAAGTAGATTGGTTAAGAGCACTAATTAAATTAGAAAGTCTGAAGATTAAATTCTCAATAGCAAAGCAGATGTTTTGTACTCACCAGCTTGCTCAGGTGGGATGTTTCCACATGCTCTACTGGGCATCTGTTACAGACTGAAATCCCTAGGAAGGTCGTGTCCAGAACCAATTAGAGGCCACATCATCTTATCTTCTGTCCAAACAGTCTAGGTATTTGCAAAGGACAAAGTTCACTTTTAAACATCCTTTCCTTTTACCCTCAGGAGCTGTAGCTCCAACCAACAGCTTCTGGCACGTGTTCCCAATGGTCAAGGTCACAGTAATCCTCATTTCAGTAATGAGCTGGTGGTCCTGAAGATCTACCCCACTGTGTTTTATACATAAGGAAGGTTGTGGGCAGAGATCTCAGAAGTGCACGTGTGCGTTCCCTCTTTGTTCACCGTTCAGCAGATTCCCGTTCATCAGAAGCAATTGCCTGAAATCACAACGGCTGCACTCATGTTTATTAGAGGTGGCCACAGCACTGTCTTGTCACATTCAGTCAAATATATTTTTATTGCCTCATGTCAAGTTCAGTTTGTCTGTTGTCAATCTAACCACTGCGCTAGAAACACGAGGAAGGGTCTTTGCAAAAAGCTCCCTCCAAGCACAACGTTTGGATGAGCACGCAAGGTATGTGCTTGGCATGAAGCTCTCTAGCTGGGCTTTGGAGCTGGATGAAGGAGCTAAGCAGCTACCCCATGACCTTCAATGAAATAGCAGGTTGCAGGGCTTCCAGCTGTGTGTCTGGATTCTGAAATGGGCTGTTTGGAGGATGGGCAGGTGGCAACCACACCAGGGAGGGTCTCTATGGGCTGCAGAAGCAATTACATGCCCCAGAAAGCGTCTTATGTCCAGGCCCAGAAAGCCAAGAGGACATGATGCTGAATATGACATGGAGCATCCCAAAAGCCTGCTGGCAGTGTGTTTTCTTTTTTAGAAAATGTATTTACAAAAAATAAGTAAGCATCAGAACCACCATGCCACATCATCTGTACTAAAAATACCCGTTATTTGCATCAGAAGAAAGATGTTTACATTGTCAACTACAAAGAGGTTACAGAAAACTCTTGGATTTCTTGTCAGTGTACAAAGCTTAGAAATAAGAATTTGCCGTGTTAAATTTTTGTTATATTTGCTTTTTAAAATAGTAACTCCTTTATATTTTAACTATGACCTTTCCATCTATTGGGTCAAGGATATAGAACAACTATGGCATTCAAAGTAAAGTAATTCCCAACAGACACTATATATATATATATATTTTTTTTTTTTTTTTTTTTTCTAAAAGACAGTTTTAGCCTTTGGCTCCTAGTCAATACTAAGAATTACTTTGATTCTTAGTTTTTGCTATAGAAAAATTAATAATAATGTATTTTCCCTTAACTGTAAATCTCTTTCTATCCATCCACTTCTTTCCTACAGCAAATACTTGTCTCACTTAAATGAGTGTGCCGCTAAATGCAGTCGCTGTGTTAACAATACAGACTTTAGAATAATTATAGTCACAAAAGTCTTAGATGATTTTCCTGTGGAGTACAGCAGTAATGGAAAAGGAAAAACAGCAGCTCAGATTACTGACTTTATTATTAACATTGTGGGTTTACTGAGAAATGTAATGGCACTAACACAATGAGATGCTGATGTGTATGTCACAATAATACTGTCACACCTGCTGCAGGTACCAAATGTAACTTGTGGAAGTGTTTGAGCAATCTCTACTCCACGGGATGAGGATACTCCTGTTGCAACAACTTTGGCATTACCTAAATTTGTCTAAGTTTGATGTACATCTTATTTGACCAAATAAAAAGGGAAAAATGAAAACGACCAGAGATCAACCATTAGCACCTACGTGGAACTTTGAGGGTTTGTTGGGTTTTTTTGTTGTAATCTGCTATAAAGACAGAGCAGACACATGGTAACAGGTTTCAAGTACTTAAAAGGTAATGGCAAAGGTGAAGGAAAGAACTTCTCTTGGCCACTGAGAGTTAGGCAACAAATATTGCCAGGGAAGATCAAGCTAGCCTAACAGCAAGGCCAGTTCAGTCCATGGCTTCTCCATCACTGGCATTTAAGAAAAGGGTGGACAAAAAGCCATCAAAAATGTTGCAAGTGGGGCTGATGGTGGCCTGAGGCAGAGAAGAGTTAAGATGTGTGGAATTTCTACTTACCTCTAGGAAAATGTTTTATACTTGTGAACCACATTTTTCTCCCCAGAGGCATCTGTCCAGTAGACCCTGGCAGAGGGGATGCCCATGGACCTGGATGTCCACCCTTGCTCACCTCTGCAGAAAGGGACAAGGTTAGAGAGCCACTGGGGCAAAATCTTCTATGACAAGACTTATTTCTGGTTTTAATCAATAAACACCTAGCTGCAGATTTTTAGAAGGTGTTTAGATACCTCTAGACTCTCTATAAATTTTAGAGATACATAAATACCTAATTGCACATACAGAATATCACCCTTAAAAATATTCCCCTTGGTCTGGCAGACCTAGGGCGCTTCAGTACTTGATGGCATTGATCTCTGTATGACCTTAGAGAGCAGATGCTTTACTCTCTTGCAAGACATAAAATACAAAGAAACTAAGGTAAAAATAGGAAAACCTATGAGAAGCAGCAGAGAAGGGAAGGCAATAACTTCTGCGAAGGTGAAACTGTTCTGCTGAATCTAGTTCTCTCAGGCAGAACTGAAGTAGATGAAACACATGTTGGCACCTTAATGTTTAGTTCCTCTTTCTTCCCTTTTCTTTATCATAAAATGAAGGAAAGTGTTTTCTCTCCCATTTCAGACCTATCCATCAGACAACAGATCAGTAAAGCTGTGTCGAAAAAAGAATAAAGTTTCCAAAGCAATAGAAATTCTTGAAGAAGTGCCTATATGTTTGCTTGATAAATTATTTCTTCATTTCTATATTCATACAAAGCACATGTATTTTCACGCACCACTGAACAGAGAAATACTGTGAATTTCCATAGAAAGCTGCTATTAGGTTATTTTTCTTTTACTGAAGTTATTTGCTATGGCTTTTCAAACCATAGTAAAGAGCATTACTATCCTCCCTGCATCCTGTTGAGCACAAGTGCAAATTAATTTTTTTAAATGTTATTAATGGAGGGTAGTTTCAGATATTACCTAAATTCAAGTGTTTTCTCTCAACCAGACTGTGTTTCCAAACTAACTTGACAGGATCCTTATTACAGTAATGCAAATCTCAAGCAAAGTCATCATTACAAATGGATCAATATCAGTTTGTCACAAAAATGTGATATTAGGTAAGATCGAGGCAAAAAGGAGATGTTCAGGAAGATCCCAGCAAAGCTAAGGAGGACCAAGGATGGGCTGGCACATGTTAAGGAAGAGCTGAAAGACAAGCAGGACCCCAGGATCAACTCTCTGGGAAGAGGGTGATGGAAGCCAGCTGCCCTCGGGAAAGCAGAAGACACCAACTAGAAGACACCAAGAAGGAGGATAATAGACTGTTAACACCTTCTACATTGAGATACTGATTTTTTTCCCCTAATTTCCCAAGTTTTCTATAAGCAGGGTTTGGGAGGATAGCAGCAGTGTGGCAGCATAGCAAGGAAGTTTCCTAAAACTGAACATGGATTGTGATTCGTTGTCCCACAAGTTTTCAACAGTTTACAGAGAAATTGTGTTCGAGACAGGGTGTAAATCTGTGATCTCACATTTCCACCCACCAACACCCCCCCCTCTTTTTTTGTCAGGTCAGTCAAATTAATTGGTTTCAACTTTTTTTTTTTAAGTAGAAGTTCATTAAAATTTTGAAAAATTGCCATCACAAGAAAAAAGCACAATCTTCGATTAACAGTGTCAACCCGCTATTACACTCACTTCTTTTTCTTCTTAATTGGATATGCTGAATCAAATTCTGCTTAGCAAACAGTTTTTATTTTGGAAAATCAGCATTATTTTTTTTTTTCCAGTGGGGGGAAAAAAAAATAATGTCAAGAAATTCCCAACCATCTCAAATAATTTCCCAGATGTGACGGTAGCTTCATAAAGTCATAGCCTATTTAAAACTCCATTCTTGTATCTTTTAGGTCTTCCTGAAGTATCTAGGGACAATCAATCACTACATGTACTCAATAAACTAGGAGATGATACTGCAGGAATCGATGCAGCTCTGTAGAGATTTGAAAGATATGCATATATTGGAGAAAGCAGTAAATAAAAATAAAGCCTCACTGGAATTTGATTTAAGTATCCAGTGGGTGAGTTTGTACTTGTGTGCATATATAAATAACTTAGTCAAAGGAAAGGGAAAATTGTAAACTTGGCAAGTATCGACTAATATACAAAAAATAAGGCCAATGTCATCAGGTTATACTCTGCTGTTCTAATTCTGCATTAATTTACATAAAGGTCCTTGCTGATTGGATGCAGATAATTTCTGGTTCTCCATTCTGTCAAGAAAAATCAATTTGGGGATATTACAGACTATTTCTCCACTATATTACCAGTGTTTGTTGCACATACCAAGCTCCATTGCTCATACAGGTAAGTTTGTGTTTCCAAAGGTGACAGGGGGTTTGACTGGCACTGCGAGCACCTAGAAAGTATTAGGAATAGTAGTGACTCAATATTGAGCTAATACTATTAATATTAACATTTTTAAAGACTTCTTGGACAACTCACAATTAACATTTCTTCAGTCTTCCTAAATTATCAAGCATTATGAAAATAGACAAGGTCATTGTTTTATCTGCGATAAAGTCAAAGGAACTGCTGGAGATACAGCAAGAGTATTACACATATAATTACCTCTGTGGTAATTTATTCAATAAAGCTCTCATTTAATTACAGGAATCTATTACACTGAGTCATGTGTTAAGTGTGATTTATATCTCAGATGTAAATATTCAGAGGCCTCCTGTAAGGAAGTAGCTCCTTGTTGGTTTCCATCTACATTTCACTTTGGCATGCCGACACAAGAGGAGGGGACACTGGTGGGTCACGCAGCCTCTGGACAGTCTGCATGCCCAATGATTTATAGGTAAAAAAGGAGGTGGCTCAAGCAGAGTGGTCTGAAACAGTGCTGCTTACCTCCACCTGTTGTCCCAGGGCTTGCAACTGGGAGCAGTACTTCATATCAGCATGCTACAAGTTGGCAGTGATGGTTTTGGAAACACTTGATGTCACCTGTTGGAACCGTGGCTGGCAGAATGCTCCCTTGCTCTTCAGGAGCATGGCCCTCAGCCCACAGTTGCAGACATAAGCTGGTGGTGAGCTGTGACATATGGTCTATGTTATGACTTCTTTCCATGCCAGGCTTGCCAACAAACACTGAGAGAGTTTAATAGGTAAAAATTTGTCATTAAGACTGCACTCTTTCTGCATCCATCAAGAGACTGCATCAGAAATAATGAAGTATGAATCCTTACTGGTTTGCACTAACTTAGAAATAATTTCCTTTCATAATGTGGAAAATTAAATATCACCGAATCATTAAGGTTGGAAAAGACCTCTAAGATCATCAAGTCCAACCATCAGCCAAACACCACCATGCCCACTAAACCATGTCGTGAAGTGCCATGTCTACATGTTTTTTGAACACCTCCAAGGATGGTGACTCTGCCACGTCCCTGGGCAGCCTGTACTAATGCTTGATAACCCTTTCAGTGAATAATTTTTTCCTGATATCCAATCTAAACCTCCCTGGTGCAACTTGAGGCCATTTCCCCTTGTTCTATCACTTGTTACTTGAGAGAAGAGGCAAACATCCACCTCTCTACACAACCTCCTTTCAGGTAGTTGTAGAGAGCAAGAAGGTCTCCACTCAGCCTCTTTTTCTCCAGGCTCAACAACCCCAGTTCCCTCAGCCATGAACTCATCACATTTGTTCTCCAGACCCCTCACCAGCTTTGTTGCTTATTCCTCATACTTGCTAATAAATTGGTTCTTATCATCTCGGTATTACACACGTGTACACGCAGTGTGCTCACAGTTGCCTGCTGCACTCACTGCCCTCACTGCTTTTCCTCTGCCCTTGGGTTATCTGAAAGCTGATGGAGACTCTGCACAAAGCTTTTAAACCCCAGAGCTTTTAAAGGGAGAACTATTTAGAGCTGTCACTGCCTCTGCATGAACCGTACCTGTGCTGTTTTAATACCAAAAGCATAGCAAATCACTCTATGACTTAAATCTTTTCCTCCACAAATCTCTGAGCTTTCACAAAAAAAAAAACCAAACAGTGAAATGAAGCAGTTTATATTTGAACATAACACATTTTTCAGTACCTATCTCTCTGAAAATGCTCACTTATTTTATCCCAAATTTAAACAACAACAAAACCTCAAACCCAGTCAAAGCCAGCCGTGTCAAGCCTGACAGAAGTTGATGACACTCATAAAAGGCACAGCTTTCTAAAGAGACATCTTCTCGTGGAAAGTGTTAGCCAATTGATAATACAGGTAATATTCAGCACTCTACATCTATGCTGATATATAAAACTGCTGTCAAAGCTGCTGTCTTTATTGACATCATCATGAATACTTTGCTCCCGAGGTAAAGACGTTATTGTCAGAAGGAACTGAAAACATTATCTAAGATATTTCTCAGTTTAACTGTGTCAAAGTCTGTTAGAAACTCTTCAGGATTCCTTAGCATCAGAAAAAGAACTCCATTCACAGTAGCATGTCTCATTTAAAATCTTCAAAGAGCATTTTAACTGGAAAAAAAACACTGGGTTGGTGTGACTAGCTACTCCAGGCATGGGCAAACCGAGCTGGGACTGCCCACACCATATCTCAAAGACCTGGCAAGGGGTCATACAGACTTAGAGAAATCCAGTCAGCTACAAACCACCACTGTTACATCACGCACACCTCTACTGACATCCAGATGGGCTCTGCTTAGGGGTTTGTCCCAGAAAATCAGCACTAAGGTGGATGTCACTGCGCAGACTGTCCACTCCCATACGTAAAGGCATGACTCAGAACAAACTTTTAACAAGACCAACAATCACCAGGTATCGTCTAGCCTAAAACATACAACTTTTACTGAGTCCTTTTTAACGCACTATATTTTCAGACTTTGTCTTTGACAAGCTTTGAATAATAAGGAAAACTCCTCAAGAGCTGATGTTCAAGAGGCTGAAATAAGAAAGTCATTTCAGCAATAGACAACCCCTCACAAAGCTCGGGAGTTGGGTATCATCATTGCAGCACATTCACTGTCTGAGCAAGGTTGAGGAGCAATGGGCATCCACAGAGGAGTAAAGCATAAATCCCACTGTGCCCATTGTTGCATTTTCCTTCACCAGACACTGAAAATAATACAGTAAATAAAAGGAATAAACCATCACCTCCCTCTGCACTGACCTTCTTTAACCTTGCTGTAATTTGACAGATAAAACAAGTCACTGAGACCAAATCTATGAAAAGATTTCAACTATTTGCCACCTGGTGGAATCAAAACCCAGAGACACTTGCTCAGGGGCAAGGTCGTGACTGGGTCCCATTGTAGTCTCAGCCCTTCCTAATGACCTTGCTCCGTGGTCAGGGGATCAGAGGCGAGCACATGTCCTCACCGTTTCGCCCCATTCCCGTCCCCATGACATTTTATCCCACTCAGCTCTTCCCTCTAATCTAATTTGACTGAGATGGAGAAACCTCACGCTCTCTAGAGATCGATTCTCCTCAAGCGCAGCACATAAATGAATATTTTACAAGTCATATAAATGCAGCCCTTTCCATTTTTCTTTTTCACTTCTGCTGGATGAAGGCAGACACTGGCATCAATTTACAACGTTAAGTTCCCATCTCAGGGGCAGGCAGAGATTCCCAGTGTTCCAGCCAAGCCCCTCACCAACCTCCCCCTTCTAGGACTCCCTCCTAAGGAACAAAAATAACATACACTGCTGTTTAGTGTGTAACTTTTGACATCATTTTAAGTCCCACTCAGCTGTAACAGTTGATTATTAAAATTGTGTGATTGCTCATTTGTTCTAGAAAACATCTTCCAGACGTCCTGTGCATCAGTGGTCTGCAGGGACCTCTTTGTTGGTAAAAAAAAAACAACCTGCACTGAAACTACTGATGCGTGAAACCTTCTTTAATGAGAAAACGCTTTCTACATATGGTGACATTCTTTAGCACATAGTGGTCAATAGCTAATACCATGCACCTGAAATGTGACTGTAGGGAATTCACACTTGACATCTTAGGATCCCACTGCGATAGCCCTACACTTTTGACTTCAAAGGCAACAGAAGAGTCATGCTGAGATCAAAGTCCTCCAGCACAATTACAGTTTTTGAAGTTCTCAAGCCATAGAAATTGAAGGCACTTTAGTTCACTCGCTCTTGTAGTTTTCTGAACTCCTGAGTCATGGTTCAAACTTTTGATGCAAACTAATGTTTTGATGCACAGGGATCTGAAGCTGCCAGGGAATTCCAGATTAAGCCGCGCTGACAGCAACGGATCGCTTTACCTTTCCATTCATTGTGGGGATAGTTTGCAAGGTTTTCCTCTGAAATAAATAAATAAATAAATAAATAAATAAAAAGCTCAGCTATATGTTCTGGTGAAAAATAAGCTCTGCTACTAGGTGCAAACACTAACTTTTCAAATATGCATATGCAGAAGGCCCTAGTTTAGAACGAGGCATACAAAAATGTAAAAAACTGTTTCTACATTTCATTGTCAGCAGAAGGGTTGACCTTTGCTCACCCTCCAGCAGACATAACAGCAGCAGATCAGTTAAAGTTCTGAGTTCCCTTGGATGCTGCTGCTCTGCATTTTAGGTTCTTCTTGCAGTTTTAATCTGTTGGCACCTAGTTTATGAATGTATGTATGCATTTGCTCCTCACTGTCATTGGCTGAGGGACACCTTTCCATCCACACAGTTGCACCAGGTACAAGTAGAGGTGTAAAGCCACTCTTATAACCTTAACCTAGGAATAGTTCCAATTCCAATTTGCAATTTATTGCAAATTTCTTTTGCAATAAATAGGTCAAACACAGATAGTAAGTCAGACACTGAAAAGGATGATTTCTCAATGCACTATGACAGATACACAGTTGTTTCTTGGTACATACGTTTCTCAAATCTCTTCATCCTTTTCTGTATCTAAGCAAGCTTTTCCACTTGCTCATCTACTTGCTTTTATTAATATTGGTTATCTTGCTTCCTCTCATGAAAATTATTGCTACATGACGGACCATTTTAGTAGACTTAGTCAATTGTGCTTATTGTGAAATTCAGCATTTTTGTTAGAAACCGTTTTTAACTTCTTGTCTGACAGCTGTTTGCAACCAAACCTTCTGAAGCACAACAAATGCTCCATCCTTTTCCCCAGTTCTTGAATGGAGCAGCAGATGCTGTTTCAGGCTCACCTATGGCACGGGCTAGATCATACATCCAATAATTACTCAATTACCATGAGAACATGTCTGTGCTTAATATTCCAGACTTAACTATAACACTTCAGTAGCAAACATTTTAATCAAGCCTTGTAATCTCTATAGTTTAATGACCCAAAGTCATATCAGACAGTCCTGTGAGGAAAACCTGACCAAGTCAAATTCCACTTGAAAAGCAAAATATGGGCGAACGCCACAGCTAGCCAGAGAGCCAGCTCCTCAGAGTCAGGGCATGTGGGAGAAACTCAGTAGTGCTGGGCTTTCTGGAGATGATGAACAGAAAAGCTGTCAGCACTCATTGTGCGTGGGGATCCCCACAAGTCACGTTACTTCACACATGCAAGTGCTCATCTTGGAAACTGAATTGCTTCTCCTTTCCAAGAGGTAATCTTTGAAGGTAGCACAGCACCACATTAACTCCATTTGTACAAAAGACTGTCCTGGGCAGGTAAAATGATTATAAATCTTGGCAATACTCTGTATATCTGGGGGGGCTAAAGTAAGGTAACATCCTCTTTCTGCACTACAGAGTCCTTGTAAAACAGGCTATATATAGCAATAAATCTGTTTATTTTTGTTATGGTTCTTTCATCACTCTCTAACTCCTTCTGTTTTCTCTTTGAAAGCACTTGATTGTACCATTCTCTGTCTGTTTTCAGCATCATAAAATGAAATTCACCTCATTGATCAGAAGATGACCTCCATCCAATGCCTCTTAGATTAGAGATAACAGCAGGCTGCTGTCTAACTGAGAAATAATTTCTTCAGCTCCTTCAGCTCCTCTTTATTATGATTGCTTCCTAACCTATCACTTAAAAACTAGAACGGAAAACAAATGAGAATATCTTTTCCCAGTGTTTGTGTTTTGACTTACCAACAAACACACACACGCGCTGCAGCACAATTTGCTTTAGAATGATTCGTTTTTTTCTTGTGGATGATAGAAGAAAATATTTAGTTGTAGACAGATGAGCTGAAGAAAGGGGTAAAAATGGGTTGACATAAAACCTACTTTTTGCCTAAATGACTTCATACTTTAAAACGGGAAAAATGGTAGATGTACATTCATGTGAAATTTAAATTGTGCGTATTCAGGAACAGGTTTTTAAATATCAGCATTAAAGATCATGGTAGAATATATTATCACATTCTGCACTGTAGCATGTGTTACATATTTAGAACAAGGAAAACATGAAAGACTAATCATACACTACGGATAATGCCATGTTTTCACAGTGAGGTTTGTAAGGCGTTATCCCAGACACTCACGTCTGATGGGGGCAAGATAAGGGAGAGCCGCCCGCCACGTACCACCCAGCCGCTCAGCATCTGCTGCAGGGTGGTCCCACTGCACAGGTGTTGGGCGTATAGTGACTTTTAACTGAAAATAGGCACAAATGTGTATTATTTCAGCTATTTCAGGTCTATTGCTGAGCTGCAGGAGAGGTTTCAGTTGACCAAATGCTGCACTTCAGTCCCAGGGTCCTGAGCCCTACCACCTTGGCCAAGCAATGGGATTTCTGGAGGGATGTCAGCCTCAGCAAAGCCTCTCAGCTTCAGTCTTACCATCCTTCACTTCACCCTATTGAAGAATGAACTCTTTAGGAATAAAATGAACTTTTCCCCAAAGAAACTTTGAATGCCTCAGACACTGGAATGGGTTTCTGATAGCTGATCTTATTTTATCAAGTAATTTGTCATCAAAGCAACACAAGGCTGATAGTGTATCTAGTATAGATTAAATACTACATGAATACATCAGTCAGGTAATGTCAGTTTTATGATCTGTTTGCCCTAATACGAGCTACCCAGCAGACGGCCTTTATAGTGTACTGGGCTTTTCTTGCTTTGTTTAAGGAGAAGGATCTTTTAAAAGATGGAGAAGAGAAAAACAGTTTCTTTTTAGCTGTGGTGTGCACTACTGCTCCCTTCATGTGGTGCAACAAAAGCTGTGACTGAAGTAGTTTGAAAGGCTAACACAAATTAAAGGTACCTTCCTTGCTTTGCTCAAGGGGATGTGCTGCTGTAGACCAGTCTGTATGGTCCTCAAGGACCTTGACACAGTGAACAGGGACTCGTTGCATTTGGGATTCTCTACAAGGGTGGAAAGGCAACATCTGGCCTCTGCAGAGAGATGTCCTCGGTCTCAGGCATCTGTTTGCAGATAGCACTGCAAGAAATTTAAACTGATATTACAAAACTGAGCATGAAAAGAAATGCTGACAGTAGTGCTGCAAGAAGGAGAT
>NW_010332198.1:48514-56294 GCF_000700745.2 Antrostomus carolinensis
TTACCCATAAAGCACACCAGTTGCTTTTCAACATTCTGCACCAGTAGAGGAAGGAACTCCTTCAAAAACTTCAATAACACATCTACCATGAATTCTTTGTTTTTTCACTGGTCTGTTGTAACTTCTAAACAAAATTTAACATGCCCAGGCCTCAAAACTCAGAGCACATTCCCAGGAGAAAAGGGCAGCTATTGCTCAAGGCCAGTCTCAATCACAGAGTCATGGAATAAAGAAAGTCTGAGCAACCTCTAGCTGCAAAAATATCATCTAGGAATCATCTGTATTTTCTTAAGAAGTCCTTGCAATAAGGACTCTCCTCTGCTCTGGGCTTGCACCAAGACTGAGGCTCTGCTGTAGACTTGTGCCCTGACATCGCACTGGAATAACACAAACATTAATTCAGAAAACTTGTTCTGCCCAAAACTTCCTGTGTATTTTAAGTTGTCACTAAATTTCCCTGTGTTGCCTTTTAAAAAAACAGATGGATGTTTGGGTTTGTAACACCATTGTTCCCCTTCGGATATGAGGAACCTAATTTTTCTGTACAGCAAAGTTTGAGATGGTCAATCTATAAGGCAGGCAACACACCACAGCGCACAGCCTACCATTGTTTCAGACAATTTTATCTCACCTGTGATTTTCAAAGCTACTGAAAGCACACAGATAGGTTGACAGATACATTTGCTGTGTAATATTGGCTCTGCAGTGCTAATATTGGCTGTTGCCTGACATTTTATATAACAACATTTATATAAGCAAAGTTCCTGTAATTTCTAAGTTATCTGATGCACCACGAAATTTAAAACCAGAGATTCCATTTTCTCCACTTATCAACTTAAAGCTTCTGATAAATCAAGTAATATCAGAGAAGATAAATTATGCTGCTGTTTATTTACAGTTTACATCCCTGCAGTCGATGTACCTCATGCAGGAATTGACCTTTGGAGGAACTATAGCAGCACATTATTTTTGCAGCAGTAAAATTGATGGAAATTGATGATGCCTGAAAAACACACAATTATAGTGTCTTGATTAAAAATGGAGCATATTTCAATGAACTTTTTCCCTTCTTCGCATGATTATGACACACAAGTACTAACATTAATGGTATTTTTTTATATAATGAACCATAAAATTACAGTTGGCAGTCAAGAGCACTCTAGCAGATAAGTAAGGCAATTTTCCTCATCATTTTTCCCTTTGTTGTCAATCTTGTTGCATAGCCCATTGCCTTTTCAATGAGCTGTAATGTGAATATTCAAGACCTTGCTTTTCCCTGGTGTATATATTCCAGTTGAAATAATTCAGTTTCATGCCACCCATTTTAATAGGTTTTATTAAGTAAACTTAATATTTTTAGGTTTTTCACTAGTACTAGAATTTGTCTGCACATTGACAAAAAGAATAATGGCTTTTAAATTGTAGAGGTTTCATGTAGATCAGCAAAAGTGCTTATTGAGCTTGCTGTGCAAACATGCTTAAAAGTTTGGTTTTAATTTTGCTCTAATACTGTCTTTCTCTTTGTGCAGGAGGTTTTACGAAGTTTAGACGTGTTTGAATACTTACCCACGTAAATATGACAATCCAATTAACTATCAGATTAGATTGAACTGAGTTACAAAAAAATGTATATTATAGCTATTAGTTCCTGTATTAAAGTATTTTAGGAAGCATTTACTTTGTGCTATTTCTGGCAATTTACAACTCTTGATGTAAATTACAGTTACCGTAGTATGAGAGATGAGTAAAACATCACACGGCCTCATCTGTGTCTTACGTGGAATAAAACGGCAAGGAAGATTGAATATATTATGTAGTTTGGAGTTAGAAAAAAAGATGTGCAGTGGCCTTCAGGGGAATTATCCACCTCACTTCCCACTAACGTAAACAAGCAGCTATCAGGTAATCACAGCTTTCTCATGCTCCAGCAGTAGGATGAAGTTTGGGCTTCACTGAAGACAAGAAGTTGGTGAGTGTGACCTCCTCCACAGCTTGCAGTGCTGGGTGAGAAAGATCCTTCTCAAAACAAGTTTGAACACTTTTCTGTTCTCTTAACTGTAAGATTTGTTCAGAGAACCTAGCAGTCAGGGAAGGAGATTATGTAGATAGCTCAGACTTGATAAAGATTGACACTTTATCATCACAGTAAGCGCAGAGTCATGAGAAACTCATCTCCTGGACATGTCCAGGCCGTCTGCCATCTGAAAGTCAGTCTGGTTTTAAGCTGTTGTAAACTGCCAATATTTTCCTCATTCTCACTCAAATCTCTCCTGATCATCTTACTAACCTTCCTTTATTATTCACCAAGGACAAATGTTCTTTCTTCTTTATCTGAACAAGATGTCAAGATGTTGGTGGGTTTTTATATGGTATCTAGAAATCCTTGAGAATAGCAATAGCACAAACAGAAGACCACAGGTTGACTCTCAGTTCATAAATAAGAACCACAATTACAAAAGTCTACCCAAAAAGCAGCAAGCAGTAACTCCTTGTTACAGTTCATTGCTGAACCCCTCTGCCAAGTACAAGATGCTGGCTCCATTTTGAGAGTGATTCCTGGCTTCACACTTATTCACATTAATTTCAATAAAATTTTATTATCTTTTGGTTTTTCTTCTTCCCCACAGACTATGTAGCAAATAATACTAGTCACTACCATTCAAGAAAAGCAAAACAATTGTTACTTGGTTATTGGATAATGTTACTGAAATCCCCACATTCATGGAATAGTTATAACTCCTTTCATGACGTCCACTTGCAGAAGTCTAAGAATTTGCAAGACTCTGCAGGTCAAGAATGTTGTTAAAATAATTTTAAAAATTCAAGTGTTTTATCAAGGGCAGATGGTTCTATTTTTATAACTTTTAGTCAGTGAAGACAAATTACCATTAGGTCTCGTTACATTTTGTCAAATCAGCCTAGACTAAGAGATGAAGCACCATAAAGGTAAATAATCTATGAAACAGCAGTCCAAGTTAAAGGAGCTGACTCTCATACTCATTGTGGGTGTCTATCACTATATGAAACACAATAAACAACAAATCCTAGGGGTTGGAAAAAAAAGCCTCCTAAGTTCTCCTACATGGCTGATTTAAGTTTCTAGCAATACTCAGTTAAATTTAGGGCTGCAGTCTGTGGTATTTAAACATCATAAATTCTCATTGACTTCAATGGGAGTGTTATTCAGTTAAAGACTGCATTACTTCAGCTATTTTATTGAGCTCTACTTGAATAACCACACAGAAGTCCACTAGCTCATGCAGATCTCTGCAAACACAGGGCAAAAAAAGAAAGAGCAAGCTTAACCAAAAAAATTCTAAAGAACTGAAAAGAAAAAAAATAACCTGTAAACTGAAAATGAGAGATCAGGATTTAATGGCATATATTTCAGTCTGATGTACGGCATTTTTAGTGATGCAGCTGTGATTTACCCATTAAACCCAGAGCATCTGGCAGCTGAGCAGCTGCATGTGGGTTCAGTGATGAGCGAACAGTGCCACAGGCCTCCCTCTCCTCCAAGAGCTCCTCTTCATCCAGGAGCTGAGCCGACATTGCTGACAAATCTCCCTGATGGGATGAGCACAGTCTCGTTTCCCCCACCACTTACAATCAGCACTTTTGTTTCCTTGTTCCCTTGGCAGCTGATTCCCAAATGCTTTGGGTTTGTACAATCTACCTGAGACCTTTTGTTAGAGCAGTAGTATTTTTCAGGTTTTCTGAGTTACGTTAGGTTATGAAACTGAAGTGGTCTGGGAGATCACCGTCCCTAACTGAATAGTATCATTGCAGATTTTATTTGTTTGTTTGTTTCTGCAGTAGTGCTTTTTTCCCTGTGGGTTCCTACCTGTAAGGAAACTGGAGAGGGGACTAATTTTAGCTAGAGTCACACCTTAGTCCTTTAAAAGTGACAATTGCTGTAAGAATTTCATGATTGTATTAATTCCTGCTAGGACCAAAGACGAGATCCAACACTTGAACATGTAAAGTTCATAAAAAATCGTTGTAAAGCGAGGCCAGATTCATGGTGAAAAGAAATGAATGAGTCCATGCTGGCTGCCTCTCCAGGTGGCTTCAAAGCATTGGTTAGATATAATCAGTTTAAAGTGAATATGGGATAGCTGCAAACTTGCAGGACTGGCTCCTCAGATTTCAGCTCAAACAACCACAATCCTTTCCTGAAATGAAGCTTAAATATAAAGTTGACCAAAACCAATTTTTAGAAGAAACCACTAGTATACACAACACAGACTAGTTCTGATAGCAAGTTCTAAGTAGCTAGAACCGACTGCTAATTTCAATGGCCTATATTTCAAGCATAGGCTGGTCCATCGTGTAAAAGCTGTTATTAAACCAGACAACGTCTATAAAATAAATCAGAGTTAAAACGAAGAGCAATTAAATTTTGTTATGAGCTGTGAACGATGAGATGTGTTTCTAATACAGAATGGGCATCCAATGTGAAAAAGAAAACATTGTATGTTGGCTTTTGATACATGTCCATATATATCTTTCACATAAGCAGTGGTGGCTAATCTTGGCTCAGAAAGCTCAGAAAAAAAATCTACAGCTGAGAAATGAAGAGTGTCAGGTTTGCAATGAGCTAATGTGGCAGAAGGTCAAGGTTGACAAATCAGCACCAGCCTAATGCCTCGAATATGTCCACTGCAGCGTTAGTCTATGAAAGATAAATGAAGAAACTGTCAGCCAGCTCTACTCTGAACAATGGAACAATTTAAAGTGGAGGGAATCATAATCTGAAGCTATTCATTTCGTACTGTACAATCATGATAAGGAAAATCTCAATTTTTCTCTATCAAATTGGGGTGTAAATATGAGTTTCAACTAAAAATCTTTCAACTGGATAAAATTTGCATTTCAATGTACTCTTAAGGATAGAAGCCAAGTTTTAACCTCAGTGGTACAGTAGATATAAGAAAACAGTTTTGGCCTGATTGCGTAGCAGTAAATAAAATGCAGACAGTTGTATTGTCCATTTGGAGGCAAACAAGACCAGGTAGATGAAATATGAATTCAAGAGATGTGATGTTTAGCAGCAAGTCAGAAGGGTGTTCTGTAAAAGAAATTAATACACATCCCCATAGGAATTAAATTGCACTTGCAATTTAATTCTAGAAGGGGGAGATGGCCATTTAGCTCTTAAGAGACTCCTCCAAAACAAAGCACTCTCCTCTCCTGGCCTCCAAGGTAACATATCAAAAGGAGCATGCAAGGATAATTATTTCTCACAGACTTACTAATGTTGGGTCTTCTCTTCTATTAAAGACATCATATAGGTCTTCACTGTGAGCGACACAAGTGCGATGGCAGAGGGAAGACCCTGCGAAAAGAAATCTGAACAAATAGGTTGTAAAGTGTATGTTCAACTACATAAAAACGGTGAAGTAACAGTTAGTACGTGATAAACCCACAAAGTGAAAGAAATTGAAACTTAAAATTCTCACTGATCTACTCTGTAACTTCATACTTCAGTTAAAGATTTTTATTTCAGCTCTTTCATGAGTCTCTGATCTTACGATTCTCTCTCCGATTTTCCAGATTTTAATGAGTCTATCAAGACATTTATATAGCACTGAAGAGAAGGTTATGCAAAGTCTGAACTAAATTCAAATTGATTTTGAGTACAAGGCACTTTAACTTAATATGCATCTCCCTCCACTCAAAATGTCTCGTTACTACTGCCTCACACTTCCAATCTCACATTGATTATATTTAAATAAAACAGGTTCCTATTATCCTGTGTGGTTAATAATTCAAGGCCCAATCCTGTTCCCTTTAATTCCAATGAGAGCTATTTGCTATCGACTCCAAAGGGAAGAGATGTGAATGTGAGATGTGTATCATCAGATTCATTCTGTTACAAGGCTGTAGGTTTCTAAAAATCCAAAGATTTCAGAGAGCTGATAGTTTGCAGAGATCTTACTATTTGGGAAGTCCAAGAATACACTATATAATTATAGTTTTGTGGATATAGTTTTCTGAGACAGAATTATTCCTCATATGATACTTGGTCCTGGTGACGTTGCAGAGACAATCTGTTGTATATGTCAGAGACAAATAGTCCATCAGCAGTGATGGTCACATGCATGTTGTTTCTTTTGGAGATGTATCTCAGGTCTTTTCCTTCTGTTACTCTAGTACCAATCCTGAATGTACTGATTCTTATCAGATGGATCCTCTAATACAGTAGCTAAGTCCCCACAGATACAGACAGTACAGCTGTTGTAGTTATCGCAGTCTTTTTAGAATCACAGAATAATTTGGGTTAGAAGGGACATTTAAAGATCACCTGGTCCCACTCCCCTTCATTGAGTAGGGATATCTTCAACCAGATCAGAGCCCCATCCAACCTGACCTTGAATGTTTCCAGGGATGGGGCTTCTACCACCTCTCTAGACAACCTGGGCCAATGTTTCACCACACTCAGTGTAAAAAATTTCTTCCTTACATCTAGTCTGAATCTCCCTCTTTTAGTTTAAAGCCATTGCCCCTTGTTCTATCACTAAAGGTCCTGATAAAAGTTTGTCCCCATCTTTCTTATAGGCCCCCTTCAAGTATTTTACATCCAGCTGAGTTTTTCAGAGTTCCCTTTCCTTCAAGAAGGGGCTGTTCTGGGGTTGTGTCTGCCGATTCCCTGCCATTGCTTCACTGGACAAATGACACCTCAAAGACAAAGTGACAGCAGGCAGAACATTTGCATTCTCCACAGATTTTTCATACTTCCCGAAGCTACTGTGGCCTATTGTCCTCACAGATACCTTGCAGGTAGATTTTAATCCCTCAGCTCTAGGACACTGAGTAGATAGCTTTGCTAACTCCTGACACACAGCAGTCTTATTTTTAAATGAAATAGTTTACTACTTATTTTTAAAAATAATAACCCAAATTTTACCAAAATGGCCTCCTAGCTGTTATAATTTTAAATAGTTAAAATACTTTAAATAACAACACAATCTCTAATAGAATACTTTTTAATATATATTTGGTTTTTTGCAACTCATGTACTCAAAGTTCTGGAGAGTGTATCAGCCATGTTACTACGGGTATAGGTTTGTATGATAACAAAATCCAAAGCAAAAAACTGTTTGTTTGGTTGTTTTTTTTAATATTAATTTCATTTCAGCTTCAACTATATGTTTGAGAATGGCACAAACAGTCCTTGACAAACCTGTAGATGATAATCAGTGTTTATGGTATAGTTGTATTTGGTACTACTAGTGAAATCTATGAAATTACTTACATGTTTAATGAGATGCATGTAATTACACTGTTTCTTGGGCTGGAGGAGCCCAGGTATAATGGGGAGAAACACCACAGGCAATTTAAAACACTTGAGATCCTAAAACTAAAGAAACTTCCTATCTCCAGCTCACAAAGCCCACTCATCCTTATGCCCTGGTCCTTATAGCCTAACTAACATGCTTTCAGGTGCAACATCCACGTAGATTTTATAATTAACTATATATAAACCCTGGCCCTTATAGCCTAACATGTTTTCAGGTGTAACATCCACGTAGATTTTATAATTAACTATATTTTCCTATGATTCTTCACAGAAGTTGCACAAAGGGAGAAAAATCATTATCAAAACAGTATGATCTGAAGAAATAATAAAAAAAAGCAATATAAAAGGATGAAGACAACAGACTGCTTTAAAATTAGTTGTAGTTTTTTAAGACATGTCTCACAAAATAATTTTTAAGTTGTGGTGGTGTAAACCAACCAACACTATTGACAGAACGATGACTGACTATTGACTCAG
>NW_010332199.1:0-9237 GCF_000700745.2 Antrostomus carolinensis
GATAAATTACAAGAAAAAGGATGTGGAAAGAAAAGGAATAAAGCATTTAAAACACAAAACAAACTAACCAATTGTACAGCATTAGACACTGGAAGTCATTAAATTGAGATAGGCTATTGAAAAGTTCTAAACAGGTAGAGCTGAAATATAAAATAAAAGCCAGAGTTCCCTAATAGGAATCTGACACATTTCTAACTTGACAAGTGAGTCCTTGAATGATTCAAGGCCTTCCCGTTTCCTAGCTTCCACAGCAATGGGGACCAGAATTCCCTCTAGTCAGGGGATAATGCAGACAGCACTAACCAAAGCAGCAAAATCTTTCTAGCCTCATGGACCTGCTTCGTTACCCCCAATTCTCTAAAGGCACAGCAGAACTGTACATAAGTCCAGCTATACTTATAGGAGCTTTCATCTGGTTACACGTGTGTTCCTGAATAAAGGTCTAAGTTTCTTTTACAGATCTACTCATCTGAATAAAACAGCCATTTCAGTACATTTTTCTGAAAACCAGTATTTTCTGAGCCAGCTGCCACTGGACAGCTAGCTACGTGAAGGAACTAAGAAGACAGTGAGCTGTGATTTACAAAAAAGGACAGCAACTTTCATACACAGGCAAATTTGAAAAAAAATATTCCAACAGAGTTTGATCACTTTTTACAGGCCATTTTTAAATTTCTATACAGGGGTCATTTTGCTCTTGAATGTAACTCACACATTGAGAACAGAACATTTCAGGTCTCTGGAATATTATTTGCATCATGTGGCAGAGTCATAACTGCTGACTGCTCCTCATCTCTATGTTGCTGGAGGCTGTGCCCACCCCAGCATTTAAGATGTGGATATGCAGCATTTTTCTCAGGCTGTATACGCCCTGACAGCCTAGCTGGCTATTGTTCCTGACACTTTAAAAAAGAAAATAAGAGAGGTTTTTGGGTTGGTCCCCTGCCTTTTTGTCCTCCTGCAGTTGTCTGCACCCTGTTTCTGTCAGCTAAGCAGTCCAGCTGTAAGCTTTTGCAATACTAATCACTACCCACACACTACCCAAAGAACAACATCCCTGTTCCCACCCCTTCCCCGAAATAACAGGCTAAGGAAAAACATTGCAGACAACCAGGCAATTTTTATTTATTTATTTATTTTGCAAGAATAGGCTTTCTTGTTAGGTTTCCGTCATTATGTGGTTTTGGCTGGCTCAGAGAGACCATGCAAAGAGAAGTGCCTCTCTCGCAATTTTAGGTCCAATGCAAGAGACAGCTAAAATATACGAAGAAAACAAAAAAATATAACTGTTTTTTTCCAAGACTCAAATACAAGTTTAAAAGGTTGAACTGCACTTTAAATTTGTTAGAATTGCTTTTAATTCATTGAATCATAAACTGCAGACAGGACAGTTAAAAGAAGGTGACAGGGAACTGCTAATACATGGTTTGAAATAATTACCAATATTTGTGTCTGAACACTGTATTCCAATTGAGTAGGACATTTATATATATATAAATATATGTGTATATATATACACACACACATATATTATACATATTATTATAATTTATTATTATTATTTGTGGTTTACCATAGAAAAAGCAAGACTTGCCCAGTCAATCCAGTCTTAACCTTTCACCTCTGTTCCTTGCAGATCTGAGTCCAGGCATATCTCCTCAGGGTGATATCTAGTAACTGTGATCAAAGGATGTCTGTTCTAAGTCTCCCCCACAGACAGTCCTGAATCCAAGTCCTCACACATCATGAGAATGGACTCGTACCCATCAGTATATCACGTCTGCTCATGGGGAATACCAGAAGCTGACAGGTCCCTTTAATGATTTACAGGCAGATCATAATTTTTATGAAGGGAATTAATTTTGATGCTGACTTTTGTATCCAGATAACTTGCTGAGATAACAAGATGTCCAGGAATTTTATGATTAAGGTCAACTGCTAGAGTTAGCTGCCAAGATATGTAACATAGGAAACCGTCCTTTTATCTGTTATATACTGAAGTTGCACAATAGTAATAAACTCCAACTTTGAGTTCTCATTTATCAACATTGAAGAACATTATAATTGCTCTGACCTGGCACTGGGACCCAATGTTCTCTGTATTTTTGGTAGTATTTGAGCAAGAGACAGGAAAAATTCTTCCCACTCAAACCTTACAAAAATTTGGTGTTTTACAACATTTAGAAGGCAGTAAACAACAAAACCCAGGAAAGGCATAGCCTCATGTTTCACAGGCAACTATTTTAATTTTTCAGTAATTACTTGGAAAACAAGTTCTTGCATGCATGTTCTTATGAAACTTTTCCACAGTAGTAAACAGGTAAATAGATATATCATAGCTTTTTTCTATATATTACTGTTTAAAGAATTTCTTTTAATATTTTGAAAGTTGCTTCTAAGATCAATGAGCAATAAAATATTATATTAGTTGCAATGATAAAAACTAGCTTCTAATTAATAATGTTCAACACTGTTTACTTTGACCAGTAATAAATTTTTTGAGACTTAACTAAACTCACTTTAATTAATAATTTTTTTTCATCTGTATATATACTGTATGGAGCACTGTTTGTATAGTATTTAAATATCAGGACTCTAAAAAAAAAAAAATGTGTTCTGACTACAGTGTTTATAGTTACCAAATCATAAAAATGTGCTTACTTCTAAATGAAAAATTACCCCCAGATCATATGAAAAAATTGAGTTTATATGAAGTCAGGTGCCATACTATTTTAATCAAAACATAATGAAATTTTAGTTTATAACCTAAACGACTATCTTTTCTTAACATTTGGAATAGTGCTGCCAGTTCTCAGTATTTTAATGTTAGTCTTTTAAGAGATATTTATATGTATTATTTTACATTTCTGGTTCTCACAGACATGGAGAAAAGTGTGAAGATGTAACATAGGTATGGTAAGGACTGAAGGCAGAAGGCAGAGAAAGACAGTTTGAATAGATTTATTTTTAAAGCAGTAACATGTATGTTTGTAATTTACACAATGTTGCCATATTCCTATAAAATGGTATCATTTAACTTTCTTCAGTATCATGGCAGTTTAACTTTGCTGGTTATGTTCAGATGTTATTAAACAATTCAAACCCTTTCTGATAAAGTATCGTATTTAAATCATAGGTGAAAAGCTTTTGGAAATAAAAATATTATCTAGTAAGTTTCTTCTTATTTTTTATATCAGTTCTCTAATGTTTGTTTAATATGGATAGTGTCACACTTTGCTCTTTAGTCTTTATAGAACACCATGCACTATTTCCTGTTAAGTGGTTTAGTCTTGACCAAAATACTATAGATGGCACTGCAGAGCACATGAGTAATTTTTTTTTTTTTTTTTCAAACTGAAGTCACTCCTTTATTGTTCACATTACTGCACAGTAGGTATAGACATAAAAAGAAAACCTAAAAAGAAAACCTTTCTTAAAACTTCAGGGTCTTTTAAAGGACCATTTCAGAATGTGGCTGATTAGATTGAATCATGTGAAACCTACTATGAAACACAACTGATTAAAGCTTTTTAAAGTCAAAGATGCTCTTCTCTCTTTTATCTCAGCTGTGGGCCACTGTGCCTCTCCCAGATGTACAGACCTATCTTCTCAACCTTTGCACATTTCTTATAATTATTCAGCATTAACAGTCCTTATAATGAAGATTAGGGGGTTTTTATAAAATGATACCAACTTTTGGGCTCCAGACTAGAAGGGATTACTGTAGGTCGATGTGGCTATGTTCAGATTAAAGAGAAAAAAGACTTGGCATATACAGTCATTTCCCAATAACAACACAGGCAATTCCATTGTGTCTTGGATACTTTCTAAACATACTAGTTTCTGAATGTATAATATACAGGGAAATGCAACTCCAGAATAGTTATGGATGCTTTGGCTTATATGAAATGTTAGTGTACCAGGTCAACCTGAAAAGCTTGGCTGATGTTCACAACAAGGCATCAGACTCATCTATCCAACTGACACAGAGTCAGGATTTCATCAGTCATTTTTCATACTAATCCATTTTTACTTCACACTGAGGTGGCCAAGGACCACACACATATACTCCTTGTATAAGTACAAGGCCGTAACTTGTCCCTTTTTAAAAATCCTCAATGTGCTACTGGACGTCTTACCAATTGCAGCTGTATAGGGGTTGGCTAGACTCAGGGGTCCTTTCCTGAAATTATTTGCATTTCTCTCACTAAGTTTCAAGACCTAAAAATATGAGCAAAACAAATACGAGTCTTGAGCCTGAGATGATGTACTAACATATCTATTTTAAAAGGTGATATACAAAAGAGACAGTGGCGGTATTTTAGACCTTTAGAAGACTATAACAAAGTAATGAATAAGGTGTTACTCTTCAACAGAATACAGCACTGAGTCCAGTTTTGAAAAATACTGCCCAGCTAATAATAAGTTACAAGCATGGATATCGTTCAAAACCCAGCAATACAGTGCTTCATGGACTTGAGAGCCAGCCTGACATTAATTCATAGAATCATAGAATCATAGAATGGCTAGGATTGGAAAGGACCTTAAAGGTCATCTAGTTCCAACACCCCTGCCATCAGCAGGGACACCTTCCACTAGACCAGGTTGCTCAAAGCCTCATTCAGCCTGGCCTTAAACACTTCCAGAGAGGGGGCATCTACAACTTCCTTGGGCAACCTGTTCCAGTGTCTGACCACCCTCACAGTGAAGAACTTCTTCCTAATATCTAATCTAAACCTACCCTCTTTCAGCTTAAACCCATTTCCCCTTGTTTTGTCATTAACTGCCAGTATGAAAAGTCCTTCCCCAGCTTTCTTATACGCCCCTAATTAATTAGGCTTAATTTATTTATCTTTTTAGAGAGAAATTACAAGGTAGACTTGATCACATTTTGTAAGTACACGCAGAGGGAGAAGATTTCTGATGGCAGGTTTTTGATCTGTAAGATGAAAGGATGGTGAACTGCAACAGCAAACGAAGCAAGAACCAGGCAAATTTTAAAAAGTTAGCAAAAGATAACTTTAAAAAGAAAACTGGCTAGGTGGTTAGGAAACTAACAACTGAAACAACCCACTGATGGGGCAGTTGATAATCTATTACCTTGAATCTTTAAGATTAGGCATTTTTTAAGAGATTTGTTCCCACTCAGTCACAAAATTCCAAATCTGATGCACAAGCTTTCAAATAAAATACATCTTGTGTTACAAAGACCAGCTAGATGACCATAAAAGTCCTCTGCTGTCATTAAAAAATATATTTTCTAGTGCTGATAATAAACCTGTCAGTTTTGTTTTGTTAAAAAAATAAATAAATAACTCTGAGTTCAAGACACTGTGAGAATATAGATTCTATATGAAACTACGACAGAAGACTAGCTATAATATGTAGTTGAACAGTAATTGATCTTTTCTGCTTCCTGCTCTCTCTTGAATGAAACATTTCACAGATTTTACTAGAAAGAAGATTCCAGATGGAGCCAATGAGAAAAAAAACCCCAACAACCAAGCAACCAACTAACCAAAACCCAAACCAGCTTTGTGATAAGAAATCATCTGGTTAAAGACATTTCTGCAGAACTCTCTTATCCAGAGCCAAAAGGAAAAAATCCACATCCAAAAAATTAATCTCCTCCTGCAACTTACAATGTCCCGTTTAGTTAACTTCTTGCTATTTGGTTTACTCAGTGTAAGGTACAGTTCCACCAAAGATAATAGTCAAGATTTTTGACAGTTAAAGATTTCTAGTCAATATGGTGCATCGTGGCTTCTAGTATATCATCAAATAAGCTCAGCTGAGACATAAGGACATTTCCATTTTTACACAGATGACATGATGAGCATCCTCATTATATCAGCCTTTCCTGCAATTATGGTACCCTGACCTCGGCACTGTGAACCAGAGAACCACTATTTTATGTTTAAGTCCCAGGATACATTAGGTAGCAGAGAATCCCACAGAGAACTCTTTTTTGGCTCTTCACTGACTCTTTCAACCAGAAATGGTAGTAACGCCAGTGTTTTAACCATCATAGCACTAGTTTGTCTAGAAATATGAAAATAACTTAGTTTTATTTTGTCTGGAGTACAAAATACTATTCTTAAATGCAAAAGCAACAGGCAGCATGTGGCAGACATTATAGAAAACAATGCTGTAGCACATTTCCCAAAATAAAACCATATGTAATAGACATTTGAGAGTTAAATTAGAATCACAATTTTACATAAAGAGAATGATTTTCTCCTTTTTCCCCCATTGTTTTGTGTTATAGTACTTTGTAAAACATTGCAACGAATTTTTACAGAGTAATTTTTGCATTACAATTAATCTAACCTCTATTAAACCTTGCAAAAAAAAGTCAAAAAAAGGTGTAATGATAAGTCCATGTAAATACTGGTTTAGTAAAGAAATTGCACAGAATCAAAGGATAGGCAACAGGATACAGAAGCAAAGAAACAAAAGGCCCTGAAATATTGATGTGGGCATACCTATATTAAAAAAAAAACAAACAAACAAACACACAAAAAAAAAATCCCTAAAAAAAATTCCCTAAAAATGTCTCCAACAGATTTGTATGTAATTCCACACAATCACTTATAAAATAAAGCTATTTAAATTCTTTTTACTCTTTCATCTAGGAAACTAGGTACTGTGTCAAGGCAAAATAGCCTTTGCTGTTCTACTAGTAGTTCAATATAAGCAACTGTCAGTGGAAAGGAGGTCTTTTTGCAAAAGAGAAATATTGCAAAAATGGATGAGACCCTCTTACCGAAATAGGTGCTACACATCATTCCAGGAAATTATGAATGGTTATGTTTCTTCATACACGTAAAGACAATACGTGTTTCATAATTGAAATCTTTTAGAGTAAAAGGGGAAAAAATGGAAACAAGTAAATCAGTAAACCTGTAATTCATTGAACCCTCTCTCTGTATTTGCCTCCATCTTCAATAACCTCATAGCAAGAACACTTCCCACTGCTAGGTGGGAAGATTCCTTGCACTTAAAAGTGTGGTAGTTTATTTCCAAAGTCAAGAAAAGCAGACAGGCACCAAACACCTTCAAGTAGTTACATGCTCCACACAAACACACATATCTAATGGAAGCAGAAAATTAAGTCAATAATTTCCACTCCTGCTACTTACATGGAAAATAGCACAGCATTGGAAAAGTGTAAGCAGTAGGCACAGATACTGAGGAACAATAGGAGTAACAGTGGATTTCAGCCCAGAGCAGTTTAGCACAGTTACCGAAACCTTGTCCAAAGAACACAATGGTTCATGCGGTGGGATTGCTGCCTACAGACCACAAGTATTTTGGTTCAAACTTTAGTTGTGGTCAAGCACACAGTGCTCAGACAGAGTTCAAGGAAGCATTTATAAACTGAAAATTAAGCATATGTTCATCTGCCTTCTCAGAGTAGACCAGGGTGTTTGGTGCCTTGCACACCTGAACCTGGGATAAAATCGGGCACTGAAGAGAAGCCTGTGCCAAGTTGGTCCTCACTCCAGTGATAGTTCCCACTTGCCTAAGGAATGAAATAAAAAATATTCCTCAAAGTCAATGCCAAAATGCCTCTACTATATAGCCAAAATATCATGGCAAAATCCTTACTACACACACCAGCACTGTGTCAAATGGTCACCTGTTCAGTTTAAAAAAGTCTTTCAGTCACTAAAGTCTAAAAATGTTTAACTTACAATCTGCTTACTCAATTTCACTAGCCCTGTTAAAAGAGCTCTGCACACCACACAATTAAGTCTGCAAATATAATTAAGAATATTTTGAAAAATGAGCACTATGAAAACCATCTTATAGTACAGACAGCAATTATTTTGTCCACTTTTACCTCTTGTAGTTTAACAGATAATTGTGTAATATTCAAATTTTCATCCCTGAACTCATCAGCTCCCTCGTCATAAAGTCTTATGTTGGTGTTGTACTCTCATACATGTGACAGTTCTTTTTCGGTTGATGGTTCCTGTCTCATTACAAAATTTTCTGCATTAGAAACAAATGATTAGTAGCCTGTTACAAAAGTGTTTCAAGTGATTTAGTACAGCTTTTTCAAAGCTAGGAAGCTGAAATGTCAGGTAATGATTTGAAACCTACATAATACTTTCATAGTGTGCCTTTAACTGGCATTTTTAGCTTCATTGAAAGGAGCCAACACAGGCAAGTTATGCAAAGATCTGACTCTTCAGCTGATAAGGTAGACTTATTGAATTTTCTATATTTATGGGGAAGAAGATACAACAGAAGAAACATACCAGAGAGACAGTAGGTCTCTTGTCAGTATTTGATTGATATTGGATACATACATATGATTCAGCTGTTTTGGATTTTTTCTTCCCTTTATGATCTTCTTATGTTCTATAGCTTAATCTATGGAAAGGCAGAGAAAATGTCTGTCCATAGTTTCGCTGTTAACTGGTTGTGTGACTTCAGGCTGTTTTCTTTCTATTTCTGTTTCTATGTTAAGGCCTTGTTGATTTTGATCTTTCTTGACCATCTACATCTAAACAGGAACTGCTACTCATAACGGATTTAGGTTTCCTCTTCAAAGTAGAACCATCTTTCTGTCACTGTCTCCACAACTGAAAAAAATAACCCTTTAAATAATTCTGCAATGCAATTTATTATAGATGTTTAAGAACTTATTAGAGTTTCATGTACCTTCTATAACAATATTAACAAAAAAGCTCAACTGCAAGTTTAGTCACATATTATTGAAGTATGCACTTGACTGAGCCACAGTAAGCCAGGACACCAATAGCTTTCCTGCAGTAGGAGCCCTTAATCATGAATACAGCTTCATTCCTTGCAGCTTTTAGAATTAGAGGAATGAACCAGGACCCTAAATCAGAGAAATATAGTTGTGTGATTAATACCTGTTTTCTTATTTGTATGTGAAAGAGAGAATGTGAAGAATTGTTTTTGGTCAGGCAAGTGGAAACTAGTTGCCTTTTCTTTACACTGAATTTTCAAAGGAGATACTTTGTTTCTTTTAATCTAAGTGTACCAGGTTACAATGATTCTGCAAAGGCTATATACCTCACAAAAATCCGTTACCTTCCTTGCTAAGTATATAGGAAAGACATATTTTAAAAAGATAATTATTTGTTGACAAATAGCTGAATACTTGCAGTGTAGTGTGTTATTTTTAAGGAGTTTTGCTGAATGTTTTTAGGCATATACAATATTTACCTAAAGGAGGTTTAAACAATAAATTTTGTAGGG
>NW_010332199.1:9259-10342 GCF_000700745.2 Antrostomus carolinensis
TGTCATATCATCCAAACTTTAAACATTGACTAGGAACACTCCTGAGGTGAAATTATCAGCCACAGTTAAGTCTTAGGCCATTGTTATTACAGAGTTTGTACTCTTCGTTACAAAAAGGATATTCAAATCTAGGAAAAAATTTCTGACCTGATAGGAACCTCCTCCATTGATCCAAATACTGTGGTCAAATACCAAGATCAATGCAGGATGAAGAGGATAGTCAATGAGAAATGCAAAGACTGAAGGTTCTTCATCAGTTAAAAAAGGTCAATGCAGCCAGCTTGCAGATAATAAGCCACAAAAAATTCAGATGTAATGCCAGTACCAGGCTGTACTGCATGGTTGTCAGAGGGGATCCGCTGTTTTGGTAGGCAGTCCAAATCCTCAGCTATAGTGGAAATGAGATAGAAAAAGATGCTGAGGATATTATGAGCAGATCTCTCTGGAGACCAGCTGTATATCCATACTATTCCAGCACCCCTGAGAAACTTTTGTCATCGCTTAGAGATGGAAGAATTACTAAAGATCCCCATTTCTGAACTCTTTAATGTATTTCATAGATTCTTTGTAAGTGTTTTCATGTGTGGTTTGTAGGGTCGGGAGAGCTGAGTACTTGTGAGGTAGGAGAGAATATTTTTTGCACAGGATAAAGTTGGAATTGTTCCTATGAATTGAGATGCCAGAAGCAGTAAGGAATCGTCATTGCAAAAGAAAAGCTTGTCAAAAGTTAAGCCCAGGAAGAAAGGAGTAGAGGAGTAGTGGGGGGGAGGTATTTTAAAATATAGGTTTTATTTTCTCATTATCCTACCCTGATTTTGATTGGTAATAAATTAAACTAATTTTCCCAGGTCTACTTTGACAGTGATGGTAATTGGTGAATGATCTCTCTGTCCTTATCTCAATCCATGAGCCTTTCATTATATTTTCTCTTTCTTGTGCAGCTGAGGATGGGAGTGACAGAGCAACTTTTGTGGGCAACTGGCATCCAGCCAGGGTCAACCCACCACAGCAGAACAGAATTTTGCCAAGCTCTCTTTTTGAAGTTAAGGAAGATTTTATTGTGTTGTGTTAATACTGAATCAA
>NW_010332199.1:10380-10777 GCF_000700745.2 Antrostomus carolinensis
ATGTAACTGCCTCATGTATGCTGCAAAACACTCAACATTTGTCTCCATTATAATGTCAAAAAGAGATTAAGCTTAAAGGATATTCAAACATAGGCAGACTAGGGACAAAAAGGTGTTTGCATAGTCCAGTTTTGGGCTCCAAAGGATTCAGGTAAGAGTTTTGTCTGTGTTCCACTGTTCAACTGTTCATTCTCCTCTGGTAAAGCTGCAGTTTGCCCTTTCTTTCTAGTGTGAAAAGTGCTGTGATAGAGGAGCCAGCATTCCACCATTTGACAATAGCAACAGTGGTTGTTATGTTTGCGCATTTCTTAAAATCCTTCTTTACTAAAGCTATATATATATATATATATACATATATTTATACATACCTACCATGATTACCCTCCTTTTTTTCTTG
>NW_010332200.1:0-6498 GCF_000700745.2 Antrostomus carolinensis
TTTTTTAAAAAAAGATGACTTCTGGTTGCTACAAACACAGAGTAACTTGACATAAGCCATGCAGAGTATGTGTGTGCAAACATAGACTTTCAGAAAATATTGAGTAGTATGTATGTAATTGCATATATCAGCATGTATATTTATATGGAAACATTGAAGATACTTTGCAGTTCTATAATGTTTTGTGTCAGTGAAGCTTATTAAACTTCAGCCAGTATTAAAAAGTAACTGTTTCTCGATTGAAATGAAGCGATTGTTTAGGGATGAGAAATAGAGAAATAATTGCACAAAACCTGCAGTATATAAGAAACTTGTGTAGTTCTTTCCTGTTGTTATTTAGCCAAAACCAGTTGCCTGATCAAGCATGAATTGGATTTTTAATTTGTTTTAAATGCTTAAATGAATTTCAGTTCATTTGGTTAAGCTTTCCCCCAGATGAGTATTTGAAAAATGCAGAAGAGGTATGTGTTACAGGTGAAGAGGAGAAGAAAATAAAGGAAATAAAGATACTTGTCACATGTCTTAAAATCTGGTTTCACAATACTTTTATATTCATGAAAGACACAACCTTACTGATCAATTTTAGTCTGTACAGCCATGCAATAAAATAATGAGGGTGCTTTATAATTAAAAATAGCATTTCCAGAATGTATGTTTAGTGGTTAAGTCCCAGAATTTTTCTACCTATGCTGGAATGTAACTGGGGAGATTCACCTGTGATTAACAGGTGAAAATGTTAATGATGTGAGGGAGCAGCTTGACTAGCCTAAAGGAAAAGAAGCATTGTGCTTTCTTCTTAAGATATAACATAAGCAGTGATCTCTCCAATGCATTTAAAAAAAAAAAATCCAGAGTAGATCATAAAGGCTTCACTGTGGAGGAAAGAATTGGACATCACACATTCAATAGTCTCAACACTGAGTATTCAGAGGGGATGCATTTTAAGTTTCTCTTGAACTCTTACTAACATTTCCTTCACAGGCTTCCAGAACCCATGTTACACTGAAAATTTTAAGACCATAGAGGCAACAGGGGACTGCTAGTCACAAAAACCCCAAAACAACAAATAGGAATTAGTTCTTACACTGCATCAGGGCCTGTTTATCATCTCCCATAGGAAGCATACACTCATGGCTGTGTTTGTCTTTATGACACTGCACAGGTGTCTGGTTTATTTATTTTTTTTCTTGTTGGATGTGGCAGGGTTTCTATTTGCACAATGCAGCTGCAAGGAGTAGCGACAGTCAAGTGGTTTTTCCTTGGAAAAGCAGTATTTTCACACACAGAGAGGGAGCAGTTCTCTTGCCTCTTCTCTTGCCAACTTCTCTTGCCTCCCTGTTGGGAGCTGCAAAGCAAGACCTATAGTTAGACACTGTCTTCTTTCCAGCTCTCCCTTTGCGATGGTGGCAAAAGTGCAAGGCAGGGACTAATCCTCTTGGAATGCATCAATTATCACTAAATAAGTATTAATTGCTACATTCCAAGGGGATTAGCACAGTAGAACCCAATTATAGCAAAGCAGAGCTTCACTGTAAGGCACTACAGCGCATTGAAATGCAGTGAAGCAATGTAGGACTGTCAGTCCACAACGTTTTGTCAATAAAAATTGTGGGCTTACATGCTGTAAACAGCAGGCTTTCTTTTCAGTGTATTAAGTCTACTGTGTGAATGACATGCCTTGCTGTGGGCTAAAGCTTGCTCACCAGAGAAAAATGTTGCTTATTTAACACCCATTATCTTTGTGTGAACATCTCCAAAAATGATGTAGATACTTGTTGTGCTGGTTTTGGCTGGGAGAGGTTAATTTTCTTCATAGTAGCTGGTATGGGGCTGTGTTTTAGGTTTGTGCTGCAAACAGTGTTGATAACACCGAGATGGTTTAGTTACTGCTGAGCAGAGCTTACATGGAGTCAGGGCCTTCTCTGCTCCTCACACCACCCCACCAGCGAGGAGGCTGGGGGTGCACAAGAAGCTGGGAGGGGACACAGCTGGGACAGGTGACCCCAACTGACCACAGGGATGTTCCATAACATACGACATCATGCTCAGCATATAAAGCTGGGGGAAGAAGGAAGGGGGATGTTTGGAGTGATGGCGTTTGTTTCCCCAAGTAACCGTTACGTGTGATGGGCTCTGCTGTGCTGGAGATGGCTGAACACCTGCCTGTGACGGGAAGCAGTGAATGAATTCCTTGTTTTGCTTTGCTTGTGCACGTGGCTTTTGGTTTACTTATTGAACTGTCTTTATCCCAACCCATGAGTTTTCTCACTTTTACTCTTCTGATTCTGTCCCCCATCCCACCAGGCAGGGAGTGAGCGAGCGGCTGCGTGGTGCTTAGTTGCTGGCTGGGGTTAAACAATGCTTGTTGAGTTAGTTCTGGCACTGCAACTCACTCTCTGCTGGATCAGGGGCAAGAATCTGCAGTCTGCCTGGATTTTCCCATCTCTAAGGTTGGCCAACTCCTCCATCTGGTGGTGTAGGTATTAATTTTTCCTGCATGTACTAACTGTATCAGATAGGCCTGGGAGAACTTTTCATCACTGACCTCTGTTCTCAGTCCCAGCAGTCTGTGGTGATGATTACAGGCAAGCTCTCTGTGGTAGCAATACATGAGCCAGAGGGCAGTGTGTAGTTATTTTTTTCAATCCTCAGCATGACTGTAGTGTGGGTTTGTTTTTTTAGTTTTCATTTATTTCCTGTTAAAACTGCAAACCCTGCTGCCTTTTTTTTTTTTATAGTACAGGCAAAGCATAACCAGTAAGCATGAAAAGGGGATGCTCCTGGGGAGGAATCAGCCCCTTGCATTAGAGCTGTTCCAGGATTTCTTGTGTCCAGAGAAAGAGTGGCATATTGATACACAGAACCAATTGAATGCGTACCTTGTCTATTTTATGAAAGATGTTATCCTTACAGATAATGAGCTGCACCTTAACCAGTGTGAAACACAACTGGGGACCACTTGAATTCCCTGACCCATTCTGTTTCAGGAACCATAGATCAAATCTTGCAGTCTTCCCAGTGCAGGTAATTCTTGAAATGCGCTTTCCTCCACCTGTATGTTTAGATAAAGAGTCAAGTTTAGCTGAGAGCTTTTCTTAACCCAGCAGGGAGGGTTTTATGTCTCCACTGTGGCCTTGTCTGTATTGAGGAAAAATAGCTGCTGGTTCAGCTGAACTAGTGTTGGCATTCATTTCTAGTCCAGTGTTAAAGAAGTTCTTATGATCTGACTGACACGAGTAAACTAAAACACTAGGATGGTTTAAATTGTTGGTAAAAATGCGTGTATGAGATTGGCACCTCCTGCCCACACTGTGTATTAGGCAAAGTTTTTACTGTACTATGTAGTTCCTAGAGATGCAAAGACCAAATAGGCTGAAAAGAAGGTGATGCTGTAAGAAAATCACTCCTCATCATGTAATTGCAAGCTGTATGAGCACAGAAAAGCTTTTTTCCTAGAGAAGAGACCACTTCCCCTTTATCTTTTTCTGTACTCCTCAACTGCATGTGATTTGCATCTCCCGTGCCGTGCTTATTGTGGGTATAACTTGTAATACAAGCATGATTGCTCTTCTGTATACTTTCATTGTATTTAGATTATAATGATAAGCTTGCCTTGTTTCAAAAGCTGAGGGATGGGGAGGAGAGAATTTCTAGGGGTGCTCTCATGCAAAGCTTTTTTCTGACTCTACCCACACTTCTAAATGAAGTCCATAGACTCTATTTCTCTGACCTTTCCCTATCTAGACATCAAAACACACTGGCCCAACTGCTGTTCTCCCAGTGTGCCTACTGTTGCCATTAATCTCCCTTTCTCATACAGCTCTTCATTCCTTTTCCTTACCTTTGGCCTCAACTCTTTATTCAAAGTGATAATTTGCTGGCTCTCTGCCTGAGGGAGAAGCTATGATCAATAACAAGAGGAGACAGGGGTCAGCAGAATAGTGATGAGCAGTGCCATTTGCTCCTCTGAAAATACTGTTACCCCAAAATACCAATAACTAGTATGATATTATTTTAGCTTTTGGAGAAGGCATCATTCGGATTTAGGCAGCCTGCAGTGGGAGCAGGGGTCTTTTTCCTCTTGCTAATTCCTGATTTCAGCCAATCTTCTGTTACATGGGGATGTGGACAGACAGGGCTTTATCCAGCTCACATTGGAATACAGACCATGTGCTTGAGCACAGCCATTTCTGGGACTAATGGCACCTCTTTCAGCTCTAACACGTGGCAGCTCTTGTAGGCTGTGCTTTGCCTGCTGTCTGGCAGGGAGTCAGAGCCCAGCTCCAACCTTCCCTTGCAGCTTTTGGGGTAAAAGAGCCACAAAGGAAACCTTCCACGAGGCTGGGTGAGAGCAGAGGCTCAGCAGTGCTGTCTAGGTACCACAGAATGGCATGCGGTACTAGGTTTGGGGCGCTGGAATAACACTAATGTCTAATAATTTTGGTATTGACTGGCACAATATATAATAATTATTAAATAAAAGGATAATGCCGTTTTATCAATGTATTAGCCTTTGTTACTCTAGACAGCAAGGTGATTAATTTCTTGGTCTCCTTCTTCCAAGAACTTCAATTTACTTTGCTTTCAAAAGACTATAAATCCTTACTTCTTATGTGCACAGTAACTCTCACCTTGCCAGTTGTCTTCATGCTGTTGGGAAATAGTTATTACTAATACCTGCTGGGGATGCATATTCCTTTTTCTCTTTCTTTTCTAAGAATTAGAAATGGGAAAAAAAAAAAAATTAATTGATATTTGTGCTTCCTCCCAGCCTAAGCTCTGATCCTGGATTGTGTTAATAGCAATACTGTTGTAAACATTCAGCAATCTTGTGTTGAGACAGTTGTATTTTGATGGGGAGGAGGCTGAGTTTTTTGGGTTTATTTGGGTGTATCTAAATAATGTTTTCAAGCTTTTGTAATTCACCGTTGTCTAAAATGCACTCTTTATTTCTGTTTAATAAAAGAAATTTTTTTTATTTGTTCACATTTGAAAAGAGCACAAAAATGTGAGATTTCTTGCAAAGGGAGACTTGGCATCACTGTGTCAAGTGGAATGATTTTCATATAAATGCCCTAACACTTTGCTAGAGAAATTACTTCTGTCTAGTATCTTGTTCTCAGGAAGATTCTTCTAAAACTCCAGACTTCACCTTTCTTAATTTCATTCCATTATGCTGGGTTTCTTTTCCCCTCTGTTGCCCTAAATAAATCCATTTATTAGCTGCTGCTGCTTCTTAATAACAATAATAAAAATGTAATGAGAAATGTTGAGGAGGAAGTACCCCTAACCACACCTTGGCTCTCCCCTTGCTTTTATCTCATGCATTTAAAAATTCTGTGGTGATTGATTTGGTTTCTGTTTTTAATAAAGAAAACCAATGCACCAAAAAAACCCCAGTCCCCAAACCAAACAACTCCCAGGTGTCCTTGACTCCTGGTTCTCTTTGAGTTCTAGTACCTTGTTTTCCTCTCTCCCTTAAGACTTAATTTCTTTATGTGTAGAAGTTTAACTGCCTCGGCTTTACTAAGGCTAATTTGAAAAGCAGAGTGAGGTCCTCATGTAAAAGCATAATGAAATGATTTAATATTGCTAACACAAATCAGTTTGTGTTTTTCCAGCTCATAGTGCGAAGTGTTTTATGGAGTGACGTGTGCTGGGTCACTGCTAAGGTGTGCTCACCTGGTTGCCTGCATGGTTATCCACCACTGCCTATGGAGTGTTGCTTTAATACCGCCTGATTTGATCACGAGCTTGGCTTTGCAAGGAAACGAGCGTTGTGATTCTCCTGGCTCAGCCTGCCACTCACCACCACCACCCCAACCACTTTTGACCCAACGGGTCAACATCAATCCAGCTAAACAAAGGAGACTCAAACGTAACTTCTCATGGTTTTGTGTAGCTAGCTGCAGCGGTCTTATTAATCCCTGCAGAGCAGCAGAAAACCCAGGGCATTTTCACTTTAGCACTGGGCTGCTGGGTTAGTCAGCACATGTATGTGGTAGCTGGGGCTGCGTGCCCAACCACCTGGCTCCACAGAGGCAGGGGTGGGACAGCCCAGGGGGTGGCAGGGGCTTAGGGCAATGTTGGAGGCACTGCAGTCATCGTGCTGGATGGAGAACATGGACCTGCAGGAAACCAGGCTTTGCCAGCACGGCTGCTGAATAGACCTGCTTGGTTTGGTGTCACTCTGAGGGCCGTGTTAATGGGTGAGCCTACAATGTGAGGCTGAAAAGCCCTGTTAGCTCTCAGACCACAGCCACCTTCAAACCACACATCCCACTCCTGGGGTGTGCTGCTCTGCCTCGGGATCTGTCACTAGAGGACAGCTTTGAGCAGCAAGAAGGTTAAATCTTGTGGCCCACTCAGTGAGTAGGAGTGGTGTACATAGCTGGAGGCTGCAAAGCTTTCTGTTTCAAGCCGAGCAAGGAGAAGACGCACGCTGTGCTCTCCCACAGAGATGATACAGGCTCTCCTCCCTACAGGCTGCAGCGGCTC